>NC_137742.1:61500130-61762630 GCF_963264785.1 Psittacula echo | reverse complement strand
TGGATATCAGGAGGATGTAATATGCATCCCAGAATCCCAGAATCACAGAATCACACAAGAGTTGAAGTTGAAAGGGACCTCAGGAGACCATCAGATCTGCTTAAGCTAGGCCATGTACAGCTGGTTTCCCGGTCCGTGTCCAGATGTTTTTTGAGTACACTCAAGGACGGAGACTTCATGACCTCCCTGGGCAATCTGTGACAGTGCTCGGTCACCGTCACAGTGAAAAAGTGTTTCTACTTGAGCGAAACTTGGGTGAGTTTAATACCACTCACTCTCTTCTGTACAACAGCCAGGATTAATTATTTCTGCTGAAAGGAAAAGGGGTATGCAGGTTTTATTATCATCACAACATGAGGGAATGCTAACCTGTAATCTTTTATTTCTAAAACATACTTAGTCATTAGTGATATTTCAGGTGAAGAGAGAGCTCTTACTCATTAAACTCTGTTAAATTTAAAGCTAGAACAGGCAAGAGCTTCATCTAGGTCCTTTTATTAGACAATTGTCCTAAAATATTTTTACATTGGTCAAGGAATACGTCTTGTTATCTCATGAAGACTGGAAAAGAGAGATTGGAGGAGTTAAAATATTTCTCAGGTAAATATGTGTCAGTCTTCTCTGATGGAAGGGAAAATTTTGATCCCAACTGCAGCTCTGAATTGGCTACCAAGTGAGCACTGTTTTTTTATTCACACAGAAGGAAGCTGAGACAATGGTTCCTGGTGAAACTTGAACCTTTCTATCACCCTAATGAGAAAAGGTGCCCTGAAGACATATCACTTTCAGCTTGATTCCTTGTAGCTACTTGATGAGTCTGGGAGATCTGGACTTGTGAGTAGGTATTGAGAGAGTGAGGGCTATGCAATTATGAGCTTCACCCAAGTTCAAAATCTATCATCAAATTACACAAACAGTAAAGAAAGTGCCAGGGGATTTTGTATAGCCATCATTTACATTGATAGAAGATGTGTGACTAAATCCCTGTACTCAGCAATGAAATTCTATCCCTTAAATGAACCTATTAGGATAAATAAGGAATTAATTCAGAGGCTGAATGAAACTTCTGCAAGCTTATGGTGCAGTGATTGCCTTCCCCACTCTACAAGAAAACTACTTAAATCAAACATATAGAAAATTTTAAATTGCAGAAAGTGCTGTTATACAGCTTCGGTCCAAGGCCAAGTCTCTCCTTCCTGCTGTTCCCATTGGTAGGTAACACATCACCCATACAGAGTGCTGGCTTCAAAATAGTTGAATAGAATAAATGTCAACACTAAATAAACCCTATTGCCAACAAGCTGCCAGGAAATGTTTATTATGCTTCTGGTAATGTTCAAATCAGTTACTGCACAATGGTGAATCATACCTTATATTGCACACATGTTGATAATAAACATTTATCAGACTTCTGGCAATTTCCACAATGCTGAAGAGACACTATAGTTTGTTGAAGAGAATGTCTTTCTTGTACATAGTCTGTAGATTTCCTGACTTACAGTGCAAGCAAAAGAGAGTTAAGTAGTGTTAGGTGGTTTTACCAGAGATAAAAGAATGAGCTTTTTCTGATGCAGTGTACAAATACATATAGAGAGATGTGTTAATTTTACTGTGTTATGGCAATGTTCTTTTATTGTCTGCTTATTATTTTTTAATTATTTTTTATTTTATATTTCATGATAAATCAAGTCATAAGGTTTTCATTATGTCAGTGCCAGAGTAAACATTACATGAATTCATGTAAATCTTATTTATGCAACTTCAAAGTTAACAAAGGTTTGATTATGGACTAATTGGGTACAGGAACAAGTTGCAGTGTCTACCGTTATAGCAGATACCTACTTTGGTCAGACATTTTTAAACATGCATATTGAGCCCAATACACAAAGGCCACAGTAAATAAAACTAAGTATATTGCTGTTGGTATACCAGTGCAACATTGGTGACTATATTGATCGCTTAACTGTTTGGAGAAGAATGAAATAAAAAAAAATATTAAAAAATTTCTATAGATTAAAACATTCAGGTGGGGATCATGCTTCTTTTCCATTCCTCTACAACATCATGCAAAATGTAGCATAGCTTCTGAACTACACTACTGAAAATTAAATGAAGCATAAATTAACTTTGGTACATTTCAGTGTTGTAAACCTCTAAAATTGTGATGTGTGTCAGGCATATAACATTGTGCTACTGATGGGAACCGAAAGAGCAAATTAGTGGCCTATGACAGAGGAAAATAAACTTTTGATTACTTCTATATCCAGACTCATGCCATAAACGTCAGATCATTCTTTCATTTAGACCTTTCCATATGACCCTTTCCTTATGACCCAATGCTTGCTGCAATATTGCTATGATGGATCAGGAGCAGGGAAAATTCAAAGGCATCACCCCTTGAGAGCAAAGTGAAACTAGTAGTCTGGATTTTCCCCAGTCTGAGAAGAATGACAAAGCCTACTCCACTATCCTTTGTTTTGATTAGAGTAGTAGGTTCAAATTGATTGTTTCTTTAGATGTATTTTTTCCCTACATTTATATTCTAAAGAGAATGGATTTAAGAACAGGACTCTGTTGTTAAAAAAGTCCCACACAATAAAAATTGGAGAATTTTTATTTATGCCACAAAATAAGAATAAGAGAATTGCACACTCTTTTATTTTGGACAGAAATCAGAGAGTTTCTGTATACTTCATTGGCAGATTTTAAGTGCTACACCTTAATACACAATCATTTATTCAATTAACCAAGAATTCCTACCTGGTAACATAGTTATGTAATACTTAACATTCTTATAAATGTCATTCTGAGATTTTCTCTTTTCTTCAGAAATAAGGACAAAATTTAAGGCATCAGAAATATAAATTTCAAGGCAGACTTTTTGTTTTTGTTGTTTTTTTCACCAGCTGCCAAAATTTTTTAGTTTTAGGAATACTTTGGGTTGTTAGAAAAAAGTCTCTTTCAATTAGGTGTGTCCCTGCAATAAAATCAAAGGAATTTCAAAAAATGAAATGAAAATGAGGCCTCATAAAGAATTAGTACAAAAAATAAAAAATAAAAAAAAAAGAAAACCACCCAAGTCCATTACTCAGTTACTACACACATTTTGAAATATCTCTGAAACCAGAGCACTCTGGAAGCCAGATTCTATACTCAGTTCTCTGACAAAGAGCAACACAAAGTTTTACACAACAGTGTGACCATATATTAAAAGCTTTGGGGTTCAAAACAACTTTGTCTCCTGCATAAGGAGCCTCTCTTGGGCAGTGAGGTAAAATTACCATGTTCTATTATTTTTTTTCCATTCCAGTAAGTAGAGAAAAGAATGATTTAGTAATGGCTCTGGTAATGAGCCAAAATGTGTTTTAGAAAGGTACAAAAATACATGCTAGGATTTGCTTGCCACAGCTGAAAAGAGTAAGTTAATGGAACCTAAAGTGATTCAGTGTGAAAAGAGCTCTCACATTTCCTCTTTAGCGAGATGAAAGAGGGAAGACAGAAGGCTGTAGTTTAGGAGACATATTTTATGTGTCTTCAAGGGTACCCTGGGTTCAGCAGTAGCAGTCGTTTTTCCTCCTTCTTAGTAGCTGGTGCAGTGCTGTGTTTTTGACTTTTGGCCTGGAAACAACGCTGATTATACTGATGTTTTTGGTTACTGCTCAGATGTTTAGTCTGACCAAGGACTTTGTGAGTCTCATGCTCTGCCAGGGAGGAGGGGAAGCCAGGAGGAAGCAGGGACAGGACACCTGACCCAAACTAGCCAAAGAGGTGCTCCATACCACAGCACCTCACGCCCGGGATGTAACTGGGAGTTACCTGGAAGGGCTGGCTCACTGCTTGGTCGGGCTGTTTTTCGACGGGTGGTATTTTATTCTCTTCCCTTGTTATTTCCCTTATCATTATTACTACTGGTGGTAGCAGTAGTGATTTGTGTTATACCTTAGTTACTGGGCTGTTCTTATCTCAACCTGTGGGAGTTACACTCTTTCCATTCTCCTCCCAATCTCTCCGGAAGCTGGGAAGGGGGCAAAGAAAGGGCAGGGGTGAGGAATGAACTGTGTGGCTGACTTGACGACAGGGTTTAAACCACAACAAAGGGCTTCATCTAAGGGTTTACCCATAGTACATCAGGTTTGTGTAGCAAGGTTTTGGAAGTAGGGTGGGCTGCAGGGGGGGCTTCTGTGAAAAGCTGCTAGAAGTTTCCCCCATGTCCAACAAAACCAATGCCAGCCAGCGCCAAGATGGACCTGCTACTGGAGAAGGATAAGTCCACCAATAACAGTGGGAGTGCTTCTGAGATAACATAGTTTAGAAGGGGGAAATAAAACACTGCAGAATGGCAACTGTGGCCAAAAAGAGGAGTGAGAATCTGTGAGAGCAAAAGCCCTGCAAAAACCCATGTCAGTGCAGAAGGAGGAGAGGAAGTGCTCCACGCACCAGAGCAGAAATTCCCCTGCAGCCCATGGTACAGACCAAGGTGAGGCAGCTGTGCCTGTGCAGTGAATGGAGGTCCATGGTGGAGCAGATTGCCCCTCCAGTCCATGGAGGACTCCACAGCAGAGCAGTGGGGTGTTCGAAGGAGGCTGTGACCCTGTGGGCAGCCCAAGCTGGAGCAGGCTCCTGGCAGGAGCTGTGGCCCCATAGAAAGAAGAGCCAGCACTGGAGCAGGTTTGCTGCAGGACTTGTGACCTCACAGGGTCCCACTCTGAAGCTGCCTGCTCCTGAGCGATGTGCCCCGTGGAAGGGACCAACACTGGAGCAGTTTGTGAAGAACTGCAGCCCGTGGAAAGGAATCATTGGAGAAGTTCATGGGAGAGACCTCATGCTGAAGCAGGAGAAGAGTGTGAGAAGTCCTGACCTGAAAAGGAAGGAGCTTTAGAAACAATGTGCGATGTGACAACTGTAACCTCCATTCCCTGTCCCCCTGCACTGCTGGAAGGGAGAAAGTAGATAAAGTCAGGAATGAAGATGAGCCTGTGAAGAAAGGAGGGGTAGGGGGAAGATGGCTTTAATATTTGGTTTTATTTCTTGTTATACTATCCTGATTTGTTTGGTAATAAACTAATTTTCCCCAAGTCAAGCCTCTTTTGCCCATGACAGCGGTGAATGATCTCTCCCTGCTCTTATCTTGACTCGGGATCCTTTCATTATATTTTCTCTCTCCTGCTCATTTGAGGAGGGGAGTGACAGAGCAGCTTTGGTGGGCACCTTCTGTCTCAGCTAGGGTCAACCTACCACACATACCTTCACAGTTTTTAAGTTACTTCATTTATTACAGCAGTCAGGAGTGAGTATACATAGTCAGTATACACAGTAAAGTATAAACCATACTGCAAAATGCATACAAGTTGAAAAGCATTAGGTGAAATGCAAAGAAAAATAATGGGTGTCTGGTTTTGCAGATTAAGAAATAAGGTCCAGAGAAGTTAGGAACAAGCCTTACAAATTACTTAAAAATACCAATCATATACGAGAGTTAAATTGACTTGAGTAGAAATTAAGCACTCCTGAAAATACCTGGCACATGCTTTCCTGCACCCCGAAGGAGTTTGGATCCTACTACCAATTGCGTTGCCAGGTCTATATATAGGAAATATACAAGTTAGCATACAGAACTATCAAAAAAAGTCATGATTTGTGATGCATGCTACAAAAGTCACATGCAAAATTACATAAAAAGACTATGATGATTGCTAATCATGTTCAATTCTATCCTTAGCTGTATAAGGAATGCAGAGAAGAAGTCTTTATAAGGATATTTATATATATCCTGAAAAAATAGTACAGAACATAAGAATTAGTTTTGCAAATAACTTCTAAAGTGTGGTTTCAGCCATCAAGAATGGGTTTGTTAGATTGATCTTATACAGCCTCAAAATCAGCATTTTGAATTTCACCTTGAAACATCACTTGAAACTTAATGTTTCTTTGTTTTTCTTGGTTTGCTTCTTCATAACTCTGGTGTTAATTCTGCATAACCTAGCTGTGTTCACTATATTTCTGTATTTGATTGCTCAATAAATGCTTCTTTTTTTTTTTTTAATTATTTTACTACATAATCTTGGCTTCTACATCAAAAACTAGTTCATGAGTGAGTTGTTGCGATGATTTCTGGTGGCTGGAAAATGTCAAGACACAATATGTTGTGCATGTAAAACTACAACTATGAAAACAAAGCCAAAAGTAATTTGTTTGAGCATAATATGGAAACTACATGGATATCTAGGTGAAACTAAAAAAAACCAATTTACTTTGTAACCACACAAAAAGACACACGGTCTTTCAAACATAGAATTGTTAGTAAAACCCAAAATGTATGTATATAAGGATATTAATTTTCACACTTGTCATTGTCAAATGTCCTGAGAGCTGTTTGTTTCCTTTAAGCTTAGTATTTTAGCCTCTGGATAGAAATATTCTTTTGTAAAACACTACAGACATGTACAAAATATTGGTCAAAAAAGTTAGCATCTTAAAGTGCCAGATTGGGTCTTTTTATTTGTTCTTGCATGTACAGTTTTATATGCCATCACTCACATATATATAGCTAGATATATATACCTGGACTTGTGCAGTGTTTGACACTGTTCTGAAAACATGCATGTCTCCAAACTGGAGAGGCATGTATTTGACTGATGGACCACTCAATCACTTATCACTTATCACTTATCAATTATCACTAATCACTTATCAAGTGGATAAAAATTGGCTGAATGGCAATACTCAATGGTCCATGGCTTGATATTCAGGTGGAGATTGTTGGCGAGTGGTGTTTCTCAGAGGTTGACAGTGGGACCAGAGTTGTTCAACATCTTTGTCAGCAACATGGAAAAAGGGATTGAGTGCGCCCTCAGCAAATTTGCTGACAACAATGGAGGGAAGAGATGCCATCCAGAGGGACCTTAATAGGCTCTAGAGGTGGGCCAGAACAAATCTCATGAAGTTCAAGTCCAAATGCAAGACCCTGCACCTGGATTCAGGCAATCCCAAGAACAGAAACAATGTGGGCGGAGGCTGGACTGAGAGCAGCCCTGAGGAGAAAGACATTGGTTGATTGGAACCTCAGTGTGATTCTTCAATGTGTGTTTGCAGCTCAGAAAACCAGCTGTATCCTGGGCTGCATCAAAAGAAGCGTGATCAGCAGTTCGAGGGAGGTGGTTCTCCCTCTCTACTTTGCCCTTGTGGGACCCCACATGTAGTACTGTGTTCAGCTTTGGGGCCCCCAAAGCAAGAGGGATTTTGACCTATCAGAGCCACTCCAGAGGAGGCCATGAAGATGATTAAGAGGGCTGGAATACCTCTCCTATGAATACAGGCTGAAAGTTAGGCTTTTTCAGTCTGGAGAAGAAAAAGCTCCTGGGAGACCTTATAGCAGTCTTCCAGAACCTAAAGGCGGCCTAAAAGAAAACTGGAGAGGGATTTTCTAGAAGTGCATGTAGTGATAGGAAAAGGAGGAATGGTTTTAAGATGAAAGAGAATGAATGTAGATTAGATAGAAGAAAGAAGTTCTTCTCTATGATATTCTTTCGAATGAGGGTGATGAGATACTGGCACAGGTTGCCCAGAGAGGTTGTGTATGCCGCATTCCTGGAAGAGTTCAAGGTCAGGTTGGATAGGGCTTTGAGCAACCTGGTCTAGTGGAAGGTGTCCCTGTTCATGGCAAGGGTCTTGGAACTAAATGCTCTCTAAGCTGTCTTCCAACACAAACCATTCTATGATTGCATGATATACAGGATACAATCAATACTTCTACGTTGTTCAACTTACCATAAAGTTGGGAGTGAGCTGGAAGAAAGAAGAGGTAGGTTGGAAACTAAATGAAAATTTAGCCTTAAAAGTAGAGATAACAGTCTATAGAGGTGAATTTGGGCTTTTGACTGTGGATTGATTAGGCAATTTAGGATATAAGGAAGACTGAAAACTTAGGCAGATATTGATATTTCTAGAGAAGACAAATTTTCAGTTGCTTAACTTGGATTCTCTGAATATGTCTTTCAAGAATTTCCATCTATCTGGGTATGCCTAAAGAATAAATTTAGCTTGTTTATGAGAGAAGATAATTTTCAAAGTCGAGATAATATTTTAGGAAAACAAACGTAATAAACATCATTCAAAACACCTTATTTGGACAAAGAACATAAACAGGATTTTAGCTTTGAATTTCAACTTTTATTGTTATATCACAATTTTTTTTCTTTGAGATTTACCAAAGTTTTATATTAAACTTATGAGAATGCAGTGCTTTATCTCAGAGATGTGAATCAAAGAATAAACCCAAGTACCCCAGCTAGTATCTATATGCTACTGTGTCAGTGCTGGAAAGAGGATAACACCATAGGTAATCTCATACTCTAATCTTCCCCTCACTCTTTGCAGCCTTCTTTATGCTCTAAGGGGACAACACGAAGTAGTGAATCACCAGTCTTGCTCTTTTAGAACATGTAGCAGTACTGCAATTGCTCCCCATCCCCCATGCTCATCCCTATTGCTGGAGCCCTTCGTGTTCTGCACCAACAGTGGGGCCAGAACTTCAAAACGTTGTCTTGGTCACATGTTATGTAGATATTTCACAGGCTTGGAAGTGGGTAGGAAGGACAAGACATTTGCAGACTCTCATGTCTGTGAATTTCAAAGCATATAAAAATATCTGAGAGTCTTGTTGTGATAGCATTGGAGAGTATTTTGGGCAGTGGGAACGAAATTTGCAGTAGCCAAAGTTTATACTGTCTACATGCCTTCTAAGAGAAATCTGCTCTCTAGCATGCCTCAGCTTCTTTGAGAAAGATTGGATTGGATTTCAGGAGCAAAATAGTGCTTACGTGTCAGAGTCAAAAAATATCTGGCCAGGTTCTTTTAGACATTCTATATGTCATACGCAGACATGTAATATTTAATATGAAATTTACATATTTGAAGATATTTGATGTTAGATGGAATTTCTAATTTAGTGGAGTTTTACAAGTCATACTGAAAACACAATACATGTGTAAGTTACACCTGACAAAATACAGCTATTGCAATACACATTTCAATGTGACTCCCATCACTGATCTCTATAACATGCTCACTGACATGATGCTGGTTGTTCCCACAAACTATTCTTAATGCTAAATTATCATCTAATTGTATGTTTTTAAACATTAGTTTACAGTGCAAACAATGCAACTGAAGGTCTTCAAATAGCTTTATGACTATAAGTGGTATATAAGCAGTGTTTGAGAGGCCCCAGCTATGAACACTGGCTTCTCCTTTTTATCCTGTGCTGAATACAGAGAAAATTACCTTCAATAACATCAGTAACGCTTTTGACCTAGTGCCCCTCAAAATCCTTCTCTCTGAATTGCAGAGATATGAATTTGATAGCTAGACTGTTCAGTGGACAAGGAATTGTTTAGATGATTACATTCAGAGGTTAATGACTCAGTGTCCAGATGAAGATTGATGGTGAGCAGCGTTCCTCCAGTCTCCATACCAGGACCAGTACTGTTTAATACCTTCACCAATCACATGGGCAGTGGGATTGAGTGCACCCTCAACGAATCTGCAGATGACATCAAGCTGAGTGGGGTGGTTGACACCTGAGGGATAGGATGCCATCCAGAGGAACCTGGACAAGCTGAAGAAGTGGGCCCATGTGAATCTCATGAAGTCAAACAGGGCCAAGTGCAAAGTCCGGTACCTGGGCCAGGGCAAATCCTGCTACCAATACAGGCTGGGTATGAAGAATTGAGAGCAGCCTTGAGGAGAAGGGGGTACAGATGGATGAAAAACTAGACATAAGCTGGCAATGCATGCTTGCAGCCCAAAAACCCAACCTATGATGGACTGCATCAAATGAAGTGTGGCCAGCAGGTTGAGAGAGGTGATTCTGCCCCTCTACTCCACTCTTGTGAGATCTCACCTGCGGTACTGCATCCAGTGCTGGGCTCCCCAGTGCAAGAAAATGTGGATCTATTGGAGCAGGTACAGAGGAAATGACCAGAAGGAAGGAACAGCTCTCCTGTGAAGAAGAGCTTAGAGAGTTGGGGTTATTCACCCTGGATAAGGCTCCAGGAAGACCTTACTGCAGCCTTTAAAGACTTACAGGGGGCTTATAAGGAACATGGGTACAAGCATTTTAGTAGGCCCTGCAGTGATAGGATGAGGGGTAATGGTTTTAAACTGAAAGAGGATAGATTGAAACTAGATATAAGGAAGAATTTCTTTACAATGAGGGTGATGAAACACTAGCACAGGCTTCCTAGACAAGTGCTGTATGCACCATCCCTGAGATATCCAAGGCCAGCTGGATGGGATTCTTTCTGGGCAATGTGATCTAGGTGAAGATGTCCCCGCTCTTTGCAGGGGGCTGCACTAGGTGACCTTTGAAGAACCCTTCCAACCCAAACTATTCTGTGATTGTGAGATTCTTCTGTTAAGCTGTTAGCTTCTTACAACTTTTGCTGTCTCCGTATTGCAACTACTTCCTATCACCTATGGGCTGTTACAAGGCATTTTATTTTTGATAGGCCTTTTATTGGCAGTGTATTTTCTTCATCAAGAATGCTCTGGTTTTTACATTTAAAATTATTATATTCTATGGAAAAATATTACAATTTTTACTTAATTCTCCCATCTGGGTCTATTGAATGAAAAGTCTTGTTACATTCACTAAAGATAAAAATAAAAGCAATTGCAACATAGCAGATTATGTCTTTTTTCAGGCTGCATCTTGCAGCTTTAATTTTCCTGTGGTCATCATCCCGAACTCCGTTTTCTAATAACTTTCACCATAGGAAGAAAAGAGCTTTAAAGTCTGTTCTTAGCAGCAGGAATGAGTGCTAATCAGCTATAAATTAGTTCTAGTCATTCACAGACGTTTAGAGTAGGTTCATTACATGGAAAGAAATAATAAAAAAGCTATTCTTCTTGCAGGATTTAATTTCACTAGCAGAAACTAATATAGATGATAGGCCAGAAAAGGCTGAGAAAGTGAACTGTACAAAATATTAGGGTATTTCTTTCTCCTCTAAGATTAAGATCTGACTAAGATGCCAAATGAAAGATAGTTTAGGGTGTGTTTTTTTCTGAAAGAGCCTATGACTATTTCTTATGATGGATTTTCAGACGTCAGAGCTACCACATAAACCATCTCTAAATACTTTACTTTGACTAGCTCCGTTTTATACTTCAAGGTGTAGTTTTCAAAGTCTTGTAATGTTCCCGCAAAATACAAGATCTAAGTGTTTACACTCAGATCCTTCTTGTCACAGAATGAAAAATGATGTTGGGTTTCAATGATTTTACTGACCATTTTTAACACGGCTCTCCATTTCTACTGGTAAGGAATGAATCAAAGAAATCTGCTTTTAGCCTAAATGAAATATAACTTTCACTTTCAATAAGCATTAACTTTATAGCTTTTGTTACCATTTTTACCTTAGAGCTTTAGGTACTCAAGTATTAAAAAAATGTACATAATTTTAAGTTAATATTCAAATATCTTTTTTGGTTAGAGCAGTATGCTTCAATACTCAGCATGGTGGAAAACTGGAATATTTTTACTCAAATAAGTGTCATAGAAACATACTTTAAAATACTGATTTTAATATGTATCAAAGTACATTTTTCCTCTAGACATAGAGTCAATAGAGACTATATCTAGCTGTAAATATGAATGATACTTTTACACAAAAAATGTCAGTCAGTCACATCGAGTTTTGGCCTCTGCAGTACAAGGAAGATACTGATATACCAGAACAACTCACTAGCAAATATTAAAGATTGTTGGTGGCTGGAACCAACACAAGTGGAAGCTGAGAAAACATGTCTTGTTCAGTCTGAAAAAAAAGAAATATAAGCTTTGTAAAGCTATCTAATGGGAAAATGTAAAGAGGATGGAGACTACTCTTCTTGATGGAGAAGAAGTTCAAAATGCAATAGACACAGTTTGCAAGAATGTGAATTCTAATATCATATTTTTGTCTATGAGAGTAACACAACATAAGAGCAGGCTCTCAGGTAGGTGATGAAACCTTCCTGAAGCTGTTCCGGCTTCAGATGCACAAGGCCTGAAAAACACGATATCACTGGACTTTCACTGCACAGGAGGTTACTTCCAACTTTCATTACTATGATTCTATGTTTCTACTTAATGAAGGCTTCTAAAGGATTTTGCAAGCATTTGTAGCTTATTCCAGTGGGTTATTACAGTTCTGTGTACAAAAATATTTTATCTCTTTTATTTTATTAGCTGGAAGCATTTCCTAGGCATTGACAGTATAAAGTATATCAGCGTGCTTGCAAATCTGTCCCTCTCTCATTCTTTCTGCTCTCCTCCCTCCCTTCCCCCTCTTTTCCTCTCCCTCTCTCTTTTCCCCTCTTTCTATCTCTTCCTCTCTCCCTCCTTTTTCTGCCCCCTTTTTCTTTCCCTACTTACCTATGTATCTACCCACCCACCTATCTAGCTAGCTATCTATCAACACAACCATATACGTTTCATGTTCTGGGCCCATGGACTCTGACTATTAAGCAATACTGCCCTTTTGTCATTAAAGTAATTGAGGACATTTTATGATAGTCCAAATCTTTTAAAACTGTGAATTGAAATAACATCCCAGTTTAGTCCATGTACTTATACATCCTTAGGTTTGGTTTGCAGTAAATAAGCTTTCCAAGTGACAGATAATTAAGCCATGAGAATCTCAGACACAGTGATACAAGGCTTCTAATGGGAATTGTTACTTTTAATTTCTAACATATGTAAATGAAAGTTCTTGTGGTGTACCACAGAGCACATTTGCTCCTTAGGTTCACACTCTACATGGGTAAATGGTTTTAATATGCAAGCCACTATATGACAACAATACAAATTAAAAATACATTATTCAGATACCTTGTAGCATACAAATAGCTCAAACCACTGACTGCAGAAGCATATATAAGTGATATTGATAAAAGCAGTATTAGAAAATATGCCGATAGAGGACCTTTCCAACCCTGACCATACTATGATTCTACAACTTCATGATTCTTGCAATTTTGACCTCCTTTTGTGGTGGAAAATTATTTACCTCAAATGCTTTCAGAGTCACACATGGCTTTTTAAATTTGATGTTGTTCTGCAAGGTTTCCCTTACCTTCTCTCCCACAGTAGATTTTAAAACCTTGGTAGGATAAAAGAAATAAATATTTCTTACCTGGATCATACAGACTGTGTTCCAGGAGTATTTATGGAATTTAGTGTCTCTAACACTCTCCACATTTAAACAGGTCTCAGAGTAAAGGATATTGTCTTTAAAATATTGTGAATGTAAATTCGTGACAGTATGTTGCAAAAAGGCAAATAAGTTATTAATGGGTCTAGTTTCATCTTATATGTCTTTATAAAATACATATATATGTCTTAGTGCGCCAGAGAAATGTTTGCGATGTATGTCCCACCTGAGTGATGTCTAGTGCAGAATGTCAAACAGACCACTGCCTTGTGCGTTGCAAACTGAACCTCCACTTCAAGCCCAAACCTAAGAGGGGCAGCATTCCGAGGAGGAGGCTCAGCATTAATAGTCTTCAAATAGTTGCAGTGAAGGACAGCTTTTGGCTCAGATGCCTCTATACAAACACCCGTAGCATGGGGAACAAACAAGAGGAATTAGAGATGTGTGCAGGACTGTGGGAGTATGATATAGTAGGCATCACAGAAACATGGTGGGATGGCTCCTACGACTGGAGTGTTGGAATGGAAGGTTACAGGCTCTTCAGAAAAGACAGGCCTGGCAGATGGGGAGGGGGAGTTGCTGTTTATGTTAGGGATAGGCTGGAGAGTATGGAACTCTCTCTGGGGATGGGTGAGCAGTTGGCAGAGAGTTTGTGGGTCAGGGTTAAAGGGAGAGCAGCGATGGGGGACATCACTGTGGGGATCTGTTACAGACCACCTGATCAAGAGGAATCTGTGGATGAAGTGCTCTATAGGCAGATAGGAAAAGCCTCATGCTCACAAGCCCTTGTTCTCATGGGGGACTTCAACCACCCTGACATCTGTTGGGGAGACAGTTATGCCTGGCACAAGCAATCCAGGAGGTTCCTCGATTGCGTGGAAGACAACTTCCTTCTGCAAGTAATAGAGGAGCCGACAAGGAGAGGTGCCATGCTTGACCTTGTGCTCACCAACAGGGAAAGGCTCACTGGAAATGTGATGCTCCAGGGCAGCCTTGGTTGCAGTGACCACGAGATGGTTGAATTCGAGATCCACAGGACAGTGAGAAGAGCGTGCAGCAAGCTCACTGCCCTGGACTTCAAGAGAGCAGACGTTGACCTCTTCAGGAACCTGCTTAGTAAGGTTCCATGGGATACAGCCCTAGAGGGCAGGGGGGCCCAAGACTCTTGGTTGTTATTCAAGGATCACCTGCTCCAAGCTCAGGAATGTTGCATCCCAACAAGAAGGAAGTGCAGCAGGAGACCCAGGAGACCTTCTTGGATGGACAGGGAGCTGCTCAGGAAAATTCAAAGGAAAAAAGAGGCTTATAGAAGGTGGAAGCAGGGACAGGCGGCCTGGGAAGAATACAGGGATGTTGTCCGGGAAGCTAGGGACCAGGTTAGAAAAGCTAAGGCCCAGTTAGAATTGAACTTGGCTAGGGATGTTAAGGATAATAGGAAGGGATTCTATAGGTACGTAGCGAATAAAAGACAGACTAGGGACAACGTAGGCCCCCTCCGGAAGATATCGGGAGAACTGGCTACCCGGGATTTGGAGAAGGCTGAGGTTCTTAATGACTTCTTTGCCTCAGCCTTCACTGGCAAAGTCCCTGACCACACCACCCAAGTCTTGGAAGGCGAACGCAGGGACTGTGAGAATGAAGACCCTAGGCTCACTGTAGGAGAGGATCTGGTTAGAGACCATCTTAAAAACCTAAACATACACAAGTCCATGGGACCTGACGACATCCATCCGCGGGTCCTGAAGGAGCTGGCAAATGAAGGTGCTAAGCCACTGGCCATCATATTTGAAAAATCATGGCACTCAGGTGAAGCTCCTGATGACTGGAAGAAGGGAAATATAACCCCCATTTTCAAGAAGGGAAAAATGGATGATCCAGGGAATTACAGACCAGTCAGTCTCACCTCTGTGCCTGGCAAACTCTTGGAGCAGAATCTCCTGGAAGGCATGCTAAAGCACATGAAAAACAAGGAGGTGGTTGGTGACAGCCAGCATGGCTTCACTAAGGGGAAATCCTGCCTGACCAAGTTGGTGGCCTTCTGTGATGGGGCTATGGAGCTGATGGACAGGGGCAGAGCAGTTGACGTCATCTACCTAGACTTGTGCAAAGTGTTCGACACTGTCCCACATGACATCGTTGTCTCTAAATTAGAGAGACATCAATTTGATGGGTGGACCACTTGGTGGATAAAGAACTGGCTGGGTGGCCGCACACAAAGAGTTGTGGTCAATGGCTCGATGTCTGCCTGGAGACCGGTAACGAGTGATGTCCCTCAGGGATCGGTGTTGAGACAGGTCTTGTTCAACATCTTTGTTGGTGACATGGACAGTGGGATTGAGTGCGCCCTCAGCAAGTTTGCCGATGACACCAAGCTGTGTGGTTCGGTTGATACGCTGGAGGAAAGGAATGCTCATCAAGAGGGACCTTGACATGCTTGTGAGGTGGGCTGATGCCAAGCTGATGAAGTTTAACCATGACAAGTGCAAGGTCCTACACCTGGGTCGCAGCAATCTCAGGCACAGCTACAGGTTGGGCAGAGAAGAGATTCAGAGCAGCCCTGCGGAGAAGGCCTTGGGGGTGTTGGTTGATGAGAAAATGAACATGAGCTGGCAGTGTGCGCTCGCAGCCCAGAAAGCCAATCGTATCCTGGGCTGCATCAAGAGGAGCGTGACCAGCAGTTCGAAGGATGTGATCCCGCCCCTCTACTTAGCTCTTGTGAGACCTCACTTGGAGTATTGTGTGCCGTTATGGTGTCCTCAACCTAAAAAGGACATGGAACTGTTGGAACAAGTCCAGAGGAGGGCCACGGGGATGATCAGAGGACTGGAGCACCTCCTGTATGAGGATAGGCTGAAAAAGTCGGGATTGTTCAGCCTGGAGAAGAGAAGGCTGCGTGGAGACCTCATAGCAGCCTTCCAGTATCTGAAGGGGGCCTACAAGGATGCTGGGGAGGGATTCTTCATTAGGGACTGTAGTGACAGGCCAAGGAGTAACAGGTTCAAACTTAAACAGGGGAAGTTTAGATTGGATATAAGGAAGAAATTCTTTACTGAGAGGGTGGTGAGGCACTGGAATGGGTTGCCCAGGGAGGTTGTGAATGCTCCATCCTTGGCGGTGTTCAAGGCCAGGTTGGATGAGGCCTTGAGTGGCATGGTTTAGTGTGAGGTGTCCCTGTCCATGGCAGGGGGGTTGGAACTAGATGATCTTAAGGTCCTTTCCAACCTTAACTATTCTATGATTCTATGATTCTATAACCTTCAAACTAGGCTTGAAGACCACCTTAGAGATTCTCCTGAAGCACTTTGGCAACATATTAAAAATAGCATCCTGCAGTCCTCCATAGAATCCTTTGGGTTTTCCTTAAAGAAAACTTAGACTGGTTTGACGATAACAATCAGGAGGTTCAGGAATTGCTGACAAAGAAGATATCTACCCATCAAGCACACCTCGCTCAGCCATTTTGCCGTATAAGAAAAGCAGCCTTTCATCTTGCATATAGTAAACTCCAACAGAAACTTCGAGACATCCAGAACAAGTGGTGGCCCAACCTAGCAGAAAAGACTCAATTATGTGCAGATTTGGGTGACCACAGAGGATTCTATGAGGCCCTGAAAGCAGTGTATGGACCCACATTTCAGGTTCAAAGCCCCTTACTTAGGGCAGATAGCCAAACGCTTCTTACAGATAAAATCTCCATTCTGAATCGTTGGTCTGAACATTTTCAAACACTCTTTAGTACTAACCGTGTAGTCCAAGGTGAAGGAATCCAACAAATTTTACAACATCCAGTGAAAAATAAATTGGATATAGCCCCTACCATGGGAGAGACTCTTAAGGCTATACAGCAGGTGAAAACAGGCAAGGCAGCTGGGGTAGACAGAATCACACCTGAAATCTGGAAGCATGGAGGCCAAGCACTTCATGCTAAATTTCACAAGCTAGTTGTGCGCTGTTGGGAACAAGGTAAACTACCATCAGATTTTCGTGACGCAATCTTCATCACTCTGTATGAGAAAAAAGGTGTAAAGTCAGACTGCTCAAGCTACTGAGGTATAACTCTGCTCTCCATTGCTGGAAAAATTCTTGCAAGAATACTTTTGAAGAGATTAGTACCCACTATCACGGAAGAACTTCTACCTGAAAGTCAGTGTGGTTTTAGCGCTAATAGAAGTACCACAGACATGGTATTCTCAGACAACTGCAAGAAAAGTGTAGAGAACAGAATAAGGAGCTCTATGTAAATTTCATTGACCTCACCAAAACTTTTGACACTGTGAGCAGAAAAGGCCTGTGGCTGATCTTGGAACAATTAGGTTGTCCCCCCAAGTTCCTCAAAATGGTTATTTTGTTACATGAGGATCAGCAAGGCCAAGTCAGATATGGCGATGCACTCTCTGAGCCCTTCCCAATAACCGATGGTGTGAAACAAGGTTGTGTTTTTGAACCAACTTTATTCACAATCTTCTTCAGCATGATGCTCCAAAGGGCTACGGTAGACCTTGATGAACAAAACAACATTTATGTTTGATATCGTACCGATGGGAGTCTATTCAATCTAAGGCAACTGACGGCCCACACTAAGACCCTAAATCATCTTGTCCATGAGCTGCTTTTTGCTGATGATGCCGCCCTTGCTGCCCACACAGAAGCAGCTCTGCAGCGCTTAACATCTTGCTTTGCGTTGACGGCTGAGCTTTTTGGGCTGGAAGTCAGCTTGGAGAAGACAGAAGTTCTCTACCAACCCGCACCACAAAAAGATTATCATCATCCCCACATTACCATTGGTGAGTCAGAGCTTAAGTCAGTTCAGCAGTTCAGCTATCTGGGAAGCATTATTTCCTTGGATGCCACGATCGACAAAGAGACAACAGAATAGCAAAGGCGTATAGAGCCTTCGGAAAACTTCATAAAGGAGTCTGGTGCAATAAACACCTGAAGAAAAGTACAAAGATTAGTGTCTATAGAGCCATTGTACTGTCTACTCTTTTATATGGGTCTGAATCATGGCTTATCTATCGCCATCACCTGCGACTCCTCAAAGGCTTCCATCAGCACTGCCTCCGTACAATTCTAAACATCCATTGGACTGACTATGTTCAAATGTTACTGTCCTTGAACAGGCAGGGGGCACCAGTATTGAGGCCTTATTGCTGAAATCGCAGCTGCGCTGGGCAGGGCACATCTCTAGGATGAAGGATCACTGCCTCCCTAAGATTGTGTTTTACAGTGAACTCATCACCGGTTACCACAAGGGAAGTGCCCCAAAGAAGAGATATAAGGACTCCCTGAAATGATACCTCAGCCTTGGCCATATTGACTACCACCAGTGGTCCATCTTGGCCTCCAATTGGGAGACTTAGAGACACACCATACATAATGCCGTTGTCTCCTTCGAGAACACATGCAGAATTAGTCTCAAGGAGAAAAGACAACGTAGAAAGAATCGTGCCCCGCCTATACCACCCAAGGAGATCTTTCAATGTGCTTTTTGCAACCAGATTTGCCTGTCCCTCATTGGCCTTTTTAGTCATCAGCGCGCTTGTAGCAAGCGTAGGTAAAGCCCTTCCCAAATCTTCGTTCATGAAGTCAAGCCATGATGATGATGATACAAGCTACCTTCATCTTCTTAGATTCCTGTACCATATCTCTGATACCTTCCTTAGTTATTCAATATTACAAGCATGTGGTTATATGTTGCAAAATTACTGCTTTAAATTTAAAGATTTTACATTTCACAGAGCAATTCATTTACATTATAAGTTGTAAAACATGTGAGGACCCAGAAATCAGAACACAAAACAAATACACAAATAAATATTTTTTAAGTTTCTTTATGTAAAACAAACTTTGCTAATTTGAACTTATGGGTTGGCTTAAGAGGCCAACCCATTCGGTTAATTTTGATAGAGCTAAATATATGTGAAAAATGTCCTTCTTGCCTCAGCAAAAATAAACTTCCCATCCCTTTCCATGTCCATTTATTAATATATGCATTAAACAAAACAATCCATTAGTGTCAATAATGGTTATCAGTACATTAGAAACACCAGAAAATCTGCTAAAACAAAAGCAGTAACAACATAATGGACTTTTGCCAGTTTTATATGGATTTGGGTCATTGTCAGAAAGATTCTGCTGCTCATTATCAGATTCTATCAATGTACACTTTAGAATTAAATGATAAGACTCAGATTTTTAACACTTTTCATAAGCTACTAGATAAAGTCTCCAAAGGTGTAATTTAAAGACAGGTTTTGTGCTGTGAGATAGAGAGATATCTTTATTACTTTCTAAGAATATGGCTTCCCATTCTCTAGTCTCATGGCATCATGACATGGGACTTGCCTTCCATTTAACCATAAAGAAGGAAAGTGTGTCTATGAATTCACTGGATGGACCATGACGCTCAAGACTACAATGCTGTCTTCAAATTGAAGGAATATAGGAGCTTTGTTAATATGCAACTAAACTCACTCCTAGCAATTAGGTCGTGGGAGGGTACAATTTGCTTTATGCAGCATTGTCAGTGATTTACGTCTATGGTGGTGTATTACTTGACCTTCACCCCCATCTCCTGGACTCTTCTGCTTCCCAACAATTCCTGTTAGGCATCAGCCTTTACACAGATGTAAAGCTGGGCGCTCCCTGGCCATACCAGAAGCTCTGATTGCTTAGCTAAGGTGGGAAGCAGCACACAAAGATAGCAAGGTTGGATACTTTCTGATAGCACCTGGACTTCTTTTGGGAACATCAGTCATTCTCTGACAACCTGGAACATAACTGTTGTGCAACTGGTGAAACTGACACAGAACTGAGGCCAGAATGAAAATTTGCAGATGACTAAGGCAAATCATCTCATGGCCCTTGTCCTGGGTTCAGCAGTAGCAGTTATTTTTTCTCCTTCTTAGTACCTGGTGCAGCGCTTGTTTTTGACTTTCGGCCTGGGAACAGCGCTGATAACACCGATGTTTTTAGTTACTCAAACGTTTAGTCTGACCAAGGACTTTGTGAGTCTCATGCTCTGCCAGGAAGGAGGGGAAGCCAGGAGGAAGCAGAGACAGGACACCTGACCCAAACTAGCAAAAGAGCACATTATGCCCGGGATGTAACTGAGAGTTACCTGGAAGGACTGGCTCATTGCTTGGTCAGGCTGGGTATCGACGGGTGATATTGTATTCTCTTCCCTTGTTATTTCCCTTATCATTATTACTATTGGTGGTAGCAGTAGTGGGTTTGTGTTATACCTTAGTTACTGGGCTGTTCTTATCTCAACCTGTGCGAGTGACATTCTTTTGATTCTCCTTCCCATCCCTCCGGGAGCAGGGCTGGGGGTGGAGAAAGGGGGGAAGTGAGCGAGTGGGCTGTGTGGGTTACTGACTGCGCTTAAACCACGACAGCCCTACAAAGAGTGGTCCCAAGAGAGAGACCCTTTGAGGTGTCCTGGACTGCAGCGGGCTGTGACCAGTACCTCCCTCTGACTGGGACGCTTCTCAGAGCCAGTAAACTCTCAAGTTTATTAAATAAGGAGATTGTTTACCTGGGCTGTTGTTTTGGTTCACTGACACTCAACCCTTCAACACTGAGGAGTGCTGAGAAAGCTGCTGAATTTTATTATACTTTGACTTTTCACTGCACCCAAAGGAAATGTTTAACATACATGTGTGTGAGTGTGTGTATATATATATATATATATATATATATTAGTGTGTGTGTTAGTTTAGCTATTTAGTTGCATGTGTGTGTATATTAGCTACAATAATTCAACCTTCAGGTTTCTTAGATGTTCTCAAACCTGATCTCCTACAGCAGGTGCTTTTTCATTCTCCCAGTCCTTTCCTTTGCCTTCTGTGACTTGGGCAGTACGGCTGCAGCTCTTGCTGGTGAAGATCAAGGCAAAAAAGTCACCTCAGTACCTCAGCCTTCTCCATTTTTCAGGTGACCAGGTCTCCCCTTTCCTTCCCAAATTCTCCATCGTCTTCCTTTTATCCTCAGTGTACCTGTAGAAGTTTTTCTGTTGTCTTTAATGTCCTTGGCCAGATTGAGTTCTGTCAGGGCTTTAGCTTTCTACCTGATCCCTGGCTGCTCTATTTCTCTATTTCTCCCATGCTACCAGTCCTTTTTTTTCACCCCATGTAGATGTCCCTTTTATGCTGGAGTTTATTCAGGAGCCCATGTTCATCCATGTAAGCCTGTTGGCATTCTTGCCTGACTTTCTTTCTGTTGGGATGCATCACTCCTGAGCTTGGAGGAGGTGATCCTTGAATACTAACCAGCTTTCTCAGGCTCCTCTTCCCTCCAGGGCTTTATCCCATGCATTCCAGTAAGCAGATCCCACAAGAGGGCAAAGTCTGCTCTGCAGAGTTACAGGGTAGTGAGCTTGTTGCACACACTCTTGGCTGCCCCAAGGGTCTCAAACTCCACCATTTTGATCATTGCAGCTGAAGTTGCCATCCATTCCCCACCAATCCAACCCTGCTGTGAAGACAAGGTCTAGTATAGCCCCCCTCCTCCTTGGTTCCTCTGTCACTTGCAGAAAGAATTTACCAATAACACATTCCATGAACCTCCTGGATTGCTTGTGCCCTGCTATGTTGTCTCTCCAAGAGATACTGGGATGGTTGAAGTCCCCTGTGGGGACCAGGGCTTGTGAATATGAGGCTGCCCCTATTTGTCTATAAAGGCCCTCATCCACTCAGTCTTCCTGGTTTGGTGCCCTGTACAGACTTCCACTGTAATGTCCCCTGTCCTTGCTTTCTCTTTAATCCTGACCCATAAACTCTCTGTTGGCTCTTTATTCATCCCCAGTCTCTGTGCACTCCAGCCGGTCACTGACATAAACAATGACACCCTTTCCTCCTTTCCCCATCTTGATCACACTTAGGATGACCTTATGGCCTTCCCTGGCACTGAGGTCAGGCTGACAGGCCTGTAGTTTCCGGGGTCCTCCTTCCTGACGTTTTTGTAGGAGGGCTCCACACTGGCCTAATAACCATCAGCTGAAACTTAGTGTTTTGGCCTCTGACTCTAGCAATCCCATTTTATTTGTGATTTAATGTGAATCAGTTCATAAGAATTGATATATTTGTTCTTAGCACCCAGGAATGTGATGAGCAATGTTCTAATGGATATGATGAGAAATCAGATTTCTCACTGCATACCATGTCACTTTGACAGTACGCAAAAAGTGTGGCATATTCTATTCATTGTTATGAAACTTCAAATATATGTTCAGTACTCTGTTAGTTTGAGAGCAGAGTTAGGTCTCCACATGTCCTCAGTGAGCGCTCAAGGTAGAAATTATAGGACAGCAGGAAAAGAATGGCAAGATCCAACCCTGTAAAACTTTTACATTCCAATCATCTTTAAATGAATGTAGTTCACTATTATTGACAAAAGACCAGATTCTGCTGTGTTTATGAGAGTTAAATATGTTTTTGACTCTACACAAATACTTATTTTATGGCAATTGTTATCTTCAATGATTATCTTTCATCTTTTTTGATGAATGACATTGAGCCCTTATACATAAAAGGCAAGAGAAATATTTGCAATTCTAACGATGTGCAACAAATTTTCAAAATTGCATATCAAGAAGTAGGTGGCCACCTGGTCCTTTGAGTTCACTCAGAGCAAGAAGAGATAACTACTCCCATTGTATACAGTTAGTGAAAGTCCAGGGAGTCAAATACATAGTGCATAAACAGATATTTATTTATCCATCTGCCTTATTTTCCCACTCCATCTAGAGATTAAGGCTTATATGCATGCTACATTAAACATCCTGGAGGAACAATTGCAAGTAGCTATCTTTTTTTAAGCATTGTCAATTTTCTTTTCTAATTACTAAAATAATTAAGAATTTGTGACAGTTATGTTCTGAATTAATGACAAAGAAATGAGCTGTAACGCATAGAAATGCTCTGTTCCACTGCCTACAACATGCTTTGGGAGCATTTGTATTATGCTTATGATCATTTCTGCAAATAGCATGAGTCTGACTGGGTGCAGTGATAATCAAAAAGTGAACAAACTTACCTATTTGGCTTATCTGACAAGCAAAAGAAATCAAAAATGCACAACTTGAAAGAGGGTATACTTCATTTACTATCACATGATGTTGCCTGGGCACTGCATGCCCATATAGTGATAGCAGGAATACTCTTAAAGTAAGCCATGTATCTGGAGAAGGATTAAGTGCACTGTGGAAGACAAGCAAGTGAGAAAGGTAACTGGTTAATATTTATAATTTGTAGGGTTTTACAATTATTTTTTTATAGTTAAAAGATCAGACTTTGCTTTAAAGAAGTAACTGGCACTTCCATCCCCACCTAGGTCTTTGCTCTTCCTTTAATGACAAAAAAAAAAAAAAAAAAAAAAAAAGAAAGAAAATCAATTCTTGTGGCAAAATCTTTGCCATGGCCTTGAGGTCAAAACTGACATTTAATAGCAATACATAGTAGTCATCCATACTAGTTGCTTTGGTGATGCTGGAACATGAGTGTCCTCTCTTGGAAGATATATACCTTTCTGTTGCAAGTCCTATTCAGTTGCCTAGGAGCATTTTATTTCCTTTGCTGAAGTGAAAGAGGGAATTCACCAAGTCAACACCTATTTACACTTCTGAATGTCAAAACTGCCAAAAAGAAAGCTTGTAAATTTATACTTTTTAATATTAGAATTTTTAGACACATGAGCATAAGTAGATACTTTAAAATGAGGATGAGCTGCCAACTCCAGAAAAGAAAACAATATTTTAGCGGTAAAACGTTACAAACTAAGGCAGACGTATTTTTGACATTTGCTGCTGCACAGTTGGAAAGGAATTCATGAAGCTGACTTCATGGCCATTGAAGTTCAGGAATGACAGTGAGCCTGTTGTTTTATGACAGAATGAAAATTTAAGTTTCACTGGAGATATGAATGTCTTGTGATTTCAGAAGTAGCATTGCATTTACAGAGAAGAAAATTTTCTTTACACAGCTAAGTTCAGATTGGGTAGCAGAAGCTGAAGTCCAGGAAATCACCTGCAACACAACATGGGAGGCAAAGTCCAGCCTCCAGGTCTTATTGGAAGAAAGTATCAATGGGCCTGTGGAAAAGTTATTGAAAACTTAGCTGAGAAAGTTGGGGCTGTTCAGCCTGGAGAAGAGAAGGCTGCGTGGAAATCTCGTGGCAGCCTTCCAGCATCTGAAGGGGGACTATAAGAATGCTGGGGAGGGACTCTTCATTAGGGACTGTAGTGACAGAACAACGGGTAACAGGTTCAAACTTAAACAGGGGAAGTTTAGATTGAATATAAGGAAGAAGTTCTTTACTGTAAGGGTGGTGAGGCACTGGAATGGGTTGCCAAGAGAAGTTGTGAATGCTCCATCCCTGGCGGTGTTCAAGACAAGGTTGGACAGAGCCTTGGGTGACATGATTTAGTGTGAAGTGTCCCTTCCCATGGCAGGGGGGTTGGAGCTAGATCACAGTATCACACAGTATCACAGTATGTTAGAGATTGGAAGGGACCTCAAAAGATCATCTAGTCCAATCCCCCTGCCAGAGCAGGAACACCTAGATAAGGTTACACAGGAATGTGTCCAGGCGGGTTTTGAATGTCTCCAGAGAAGGAGACTCCACAACCTCCCTGGGCAGCCTGTTCCAGTGTTCCGTCACCCTCACTGAGAAGAAGTTTCTTCTCAAGTTTAAGTGGAACCTCTTGTGTTCCAGTTTATACCCATTACCCCTTGTCTTATCATTGTTAGCCATTGAGAAGAGCCTGGCTCCATCCTCGTGACACTCCCCCTTTATATATTTATATACACTAATAAGGTCACCCCGCAGTCTCCTCTTCTCCAAACTATAGAGACCCAGCTCCCTCAGCCTTTCCTCATAAGGGAGATGCTCCACTCCCTTAATCATCTTTGTCGCCCTGCGCTGGACTCTCTCCAGCAGGCCCCTGTCCTTCTTGAACTGAGGGGCCCAGAACTGGACACAATATTCCAGATGCGGTCTCACCAGGGCAGAGTAGAGGGGAAGGAGGACCTCTCTCGACCTACTGACCACCCCCCTTCTAATACACCCCAGGATGCCATTGGCCTTCTTGGCCACAAGGGCACAGTGTTGGCTCATGGTCATCCTGCCATCCACTAGGACCCCCAGGTCCCTCTCCCCTACACTACTCTCTAACAGGTCGTTCCCCAACCTATACTGGAACCTGGGGTTGTTCCTGCCCAGATGCAGGACTCTACACTTTCCCTTGATATATTTCATCAAATTTCTCCCTGCCCAACTCTCCAGCCTGTCCAGGTCTCGCTGGATGGCAGCACAGCCTTCTGGCGTGTCAGCCACTCCTCCCAGCTTAGTGTCATCAGCAAACTTGCTGATAGTACACTCAATTCCCTCATCTAAATCATTGATGAATATATTAAATAATACTGGTCCCAATACTGACCCTTGAGGCACTCCACTAGATACAGGCCTCCAACTGGACTCTGCCCCATAGACTACAACTCTCTGGCTTCTCTCCTTCAGCCAGTTCGCAGTCCACCTCACTACCTGATCATCCAGACCACACTTCCTCAATTTAGCTATGAGGATGCTGTGGGAGACTGTGTCAAATGCTTTGCTGAAGTCAAGGTAGACCACATCCACCGCTCTGCCATCATCCATCCACAATGTTATTTCCTCATAAAAGGCTAGGAGGTTGGTCAAGCATGACTTCCCCTTGGTAAAGCCATGTTGACTGCCCCTCATAACCCTCTTATCCTTGACATGCCTTAAGATGGCATCAAGGATAAGGTGTTCCATCACTTTCGCAGGGATGGAGGTGAGGCTGACCAGTCTATAGTTACCCGGGTCCTCCTTGTTGTCCTTTTTGAAGACTGGAGTGACATTTGCTTTCCTCCAGTCCTCAGGCACCTCTCCCGTTTCCCAAGACTTGGTAAAGATGACGGAGAGTGGTCTAGCAATGACTTCTGCCAGTTCCCTCAGCACCCGCGGGTGCATCCCATCTGGACCCATGGATTTATGGATGTCCAGATTGCTCAACTGGTCCCTAACCCATTCCTCATGGACTAAGGCAAACCGCTCCAGTGACCTGACTTCATCTGAGGTCTCAGGAGTACAGGGCTCTTCAGGACTGCCTCCGGCAGAATAGACTGAGACAAAGGCGGCATTCAATAACTCTGCCATCTCAGTATCTTCTGTCACCAGGGCACCCATCCCATTCACCAGTGGGCCAACCTTGCCTCTGGTGTTAGTTTTATCAGCTATGTATTTGAAAAAGCTCTTTCTGTTGTCCTTGACCCCTCTCGCCAGATTTAATTCTAAGGAGGCCTTAGCCATCCTAGCTGCCTTCCTACATCCTCTAGCAGCAGCCTTATATTCCTCCCGAGTGGCCAGCCCCTCCTTCCATGACCTGTAAACTCTCCTCTTCCACTTGAGCATGATTCTAACTTCCACTTGAGATGATCCTAAGGTCCTTTCCAACCCTAACTATTCTATGATTCTATGATTAATAATAACAACAATAATAATATTAGGAAATAAATATAAAAAATCCCCAAACTCCAAAAATCAATCAAACAAAAAATCCCAAATAATGCACAATAAAGCTGCTCACCACCTAATAACAGATGCCCAGCTCATCCCCAAGCAGGAATCAGAGGCTCCCAGCCAACTACCCCCACTTTTTATATCAAGCATGATCTCTGTAGTATGGAATATCCCTTTGGCTAATTCAGGTCAGGTGTCCTATCCCTGCTCCCTCCCAGCTTCTTGTGCTTCTCCTCACTGACAGAGCATGAGAGACTGAATAGTCCTTGACCAGGGTAAGCACTACTTAGCAACAACTAGAACATCGGTGTATTATCAGCATTATTCTCTGACTAAAGCTGAAACACAGCACTGCACCAGGAAGAAAATTAACTCTGTCCCAGTCAAAACCAGGACACTGCCTCTATTTCCAGCTAATGACCAGAACAGAAACAATGCAGTGAAAGCTTTATGCACCCAAAGAATTAACGACTTCTAGGAGCGTGTATGTACCTCTTTATGAAAGCCATAACAACTCTTTCCAAACCATATCCATACATATTCCACACTTCAGGGAAAAGTTCTCTACATTACACAAAGACTTGTCTGCTTCCAGTGTGTTAACCATAAATATGTATATAAAGGAGTGGTAAGGCATAATATTTGAAGGAACTGTGTGCAGAATTTAAGTGGGTTTTTTTTGGATTTGGCTTGTTTTTAGAGGGTTTTTTTTGTTTGTTTTTTATTATTTTTTATTTTTTTCTAGATTCATGTCTTCTCAGGTTTCCAGATTGCACTTATAATTAGTTGAAGGTGTCTATGTAAGTTCTCCTACGGGGTGAATTTAGCAAGCTGTTCAAGCTAACCTTTCATCAAACCCAGTGAAACTGATACCTGAAACAGCTGGTAAAATTTGGCCTGCTTTGTTGTCATTAGTTGCTGTCATTTTCTTACCTCTGTCAAGGATCTGTTTTTTAAGACATGCTTTAGCATTCTGCAACAATGATTCTGCACATCCATGTCACAGGTTTACTGGGACAGAATTCAAACATTGAGAGGAAAAATGCCAAGGCACTTTTTTCTTTGGAAAATGGAATAATCATTCATGAAGTAATTACAGTATTGCAGATTAGAGTCTTTTGAGAAGAGCTTAATGCTTATGGATGTGGTGTCCATCTAGGATGTATCTTGGTGGACAGCTCTCAAGTTAAAATTGACTTGCATTCTTTGACTAACTAATGAGGCTTACACTGCAATTTCTGACAGAAAACAGAATTAAAACAAAACAACCTTCCCCCACCCAACCCCCAAATCAAAACCAAACCACCAACCACACAATCAAAAAATGCAAAAGAAAATCCCAGACCAAAGCTGTAAGCAGTATGTGGTTTCTTTATTTCATGCTACTGGATAAATGTAGTAATTTAGATTTAATTTAAACAAAAAAGTTTAATTAATGATTTTTGGTAGGAAAAAAAAAAAATGGCAGTGGCTGTCACTGCCAAAATAGAAAAACAAACAAGCAAGAGTTAGAGAAGATGTCTAGAGTATTTTCCCTTAGACAAGAGTTTAATCATATATCCTAGAGACCAAAAAATGTCACAGGTCCAGCTTTTATTATAAGGATGTCCAAGACTGAGATATGAAGGAAGAAGAAAGGGAACTGAATATTAAAGCCATCCAATTATGTGTAAAACACTTTTTTACAAAATGTTCAAACGTGCCTGAAAACCTCTACCACCACTGTTTTGATGCCACCACCACTTTTTTTCAGATGTTCCATTAACATCAGTGAGCCCTTTCCAGATCATGAGAGATCTGTGTTTATAATTTCAATCTATATGTAATACATTTCCTGTTGCATTTCTCAATGAATTCCACTGTTTGTTTTTAGGATAGAAAACCTAAGAAACTGGATTTAATCAGAAAACATAGATTCTAAGAAGAGATAGAACCGCAGTAGCTCTTTAAAATATATTTCAGGACCATCAGCATTACAAGTCGAAAATAATTTTTATCTGAAAAGATCAGTCGGATCTTTTCTGTTCTGCTCAGAGAACTGGATAGTGTTGCATAATGCCACTCACATTAACTATATTCTATAGCCAGGATAAACTAGGGATAACATTGACAAAAACATTTTGTAAATTATTTATTTATAAACTTGTATATTACCCCAAAACTCAGATACAAGACAGCAGCTTTAAAAATTAAGATTTAAACATTTAAAAGAAAGGTGATGTTTGTTATTTATTTTTTTCTTTTTATTGAGATTTTTTTTTAGACAGATATCTCTTGGAAAGACGTAAACTCAGGAGTGTTGCATCCCAAAAAGAGGGAAGTGCAGCAGGGAGGCCAGGAGATCTCCATGGATGGATAAGGAGTTTCTGAGGAAAATTTGAGGGAAAAAAGAGGCTTATAAAAGGTGGAAGCAAGGACAGGCGGCCTGGGAAGAATGCAGGGATGTTGTCCAGGGATCTGGGAGCCAGGTTAGAAAAGCTAAGGCCCAGTTAGAGTTAAACTTACCTAGGGATGTGAAAGCAACAGGAAGGGATTCTATAGTTACATTGCAAATAAAAGACAGACTAGGGACAACATGGGCCCTCTCTGGAAGTTATCAGGGGAACTGGCTACCTGGGATTTGGAGAAGGCTGAGGTTCTTAATGACTTCTTTGCCTCAGTCTTCACTGGCAGAGGCTTTGACTGCACCACCCAAGTCTTGGAAGGTGGATGCAGGGACTGTGAGAATGAAGACTTTAGCCCTACTATAGGAGAAGATATGGTTTGAGATCATCTTAAGAACCTGAATGTGCACAAGTCTATGGGACCTGATGAAATCCATCCGCGGGTCCTGAAAGAGATGGCAAACAAGGGTGCTAAGCCACTGGCCATCACATTTAAAAATCATGGCAGTCAGGTGAAGCTCCTGATGACTGGAAGAAGGGAAATATAACCCCCATTTTCAAGAAGGGAAAAATGGATGATCCGGGGAATTACAGACCAGTCAGTCTCACCTCTGTGCCTGGCAAAATCTTGGAGCAGAATCTCCTGGAAGGCATGCTAAAGCACATGAAAAACAAGGAGGTGGTTGGTGACAGCCAGCATGGCTTCACTAAGGGGAAATCCTGCCTGACCAAGTTGGTGGCCTTCTGTGATGGGGCTACGGAACTGATGGACAGGGGCAGAGCAGTTGACGTCATCTACCTGGACTTGTGCAAAGTGTTCGACACTGTCCCACATGACATCGTTGTCTCTAAATTAGAGAGACATCAATTTGATGGGTGGACCACTTGGTGGATAAAGAACTGGCTGGGTGGCCGCACGCAAAGAGTTGTGGTCATTGGCTCGATGTCCATCTGGAGACCGGTAACGCGTGGTGTCCCTCAGGGATCGGTGTTGGGACAGGTCTTGTTCAACATCTTTGTTGGTGACATGGACAGTGGGATTGAGTGTGCCCTCAGCAAGTTTGCCGATGACACCAAGCTGTGTGGTTCGGTTGATACGCTGGAGGAAAGGAATGCTCATCAAGAGGGACCTTGACATGCTTGTGAGGTGGGCTGATGCCAACCTGATGAAGTTTAACCATGCCAAGTGCAAGGTCCTACACCTGGGTCGCAGCAATCTCAGGCACAGCTACAGGTTGGGCAGAGAAGAGATTCAGAGCAGCCCTGCGGAGAAGGCCTTGGGGGTGTTGGTCGATGAGAAAATGAACATGAGCTGGCTTAGGTGTGCGCTCGCAGCCCAGAAAGCCAACCGTATCCTGGGCTGCATCAAGAGGAGCGTGACCAGCAGTTCGAAGGATGTGATCCCGCCCCTCTACTTAGCTCTTGTGAGATCTCACTTGGAGTATTGTGTGCCATTATGGTGTCCTCAACATAAAAAGGACATGGAACTGTTGGAACAAGTCCAGAAGAGGGCCACGGGGATGATCAGAGGACTGGAGCACCTCCTGTATGAGGATAGGCTGAGAAAGACAGGGTTGTCAGCCTGGAGAAGAGAAGGCTGCATGAAGACCTCATAGCAGCCTTCCAGTATCTGAAGGGGATCTATAAGGATGCTGGGGAGGGACTCTTCATTAGGGACTGTAGGGGTAGGACAAGGGGTAACGAGTTCAAACTTAAACAGGGGAAGTTTAGATTGGATATAAGGAGGAAGTTCTTTGCTGTGAGGGTGGTGAGGCGCTAGAATGAGTTGCCCAGGGAGGCTGTGAATGCTCCATCCTTGGCGGTGTTCAAGGCCAGGCTGGACAGAGCCTTGGGTGGCATGGTTTAGTGTGAGGTGTCCCTGTCCATGGCAGGCAGGTTGGAACTTGATCATCTTAAGGTCCTTTCCAACTCTAACTATTCTATGATTCTATGATTCTAAGAAAGATATTTTATACCTCATTTATACATTTGGTTATATTTAAGTGTATTTCTTAATTTGATGGGGGGATTGTGTTTTGGGTTTGGTTTGGTTTCTTTTTCCCAAAAATTTAATTATGTCACTTAACAATTTTTGAAATTGAAATGTGAAACTCTACCTTACTTAGACCTTTAATTTAATTGCTCTTGTCAAATATCTGGATTTTTGATGTTTGCATCTTCTACTGGTCTGTATCTATATTAATTTCTTTGAGTCAATATCTCCTGCACCCTAGTTCCTAATGAAAGTCAGTGATGTTTATTTATAGACAAGCTGATATTAGTGATTGTAATGATGTTTAGGTACATAACACTTAAACTGTCACAGAATAACAATCATAAAAAGGGGTTCATAATCTACCTATCTTGTATTACCTTTGCTCATTTAGGTATTTGTATGTCTTAAGAAGCTGACCCTTTTCAAGTTTTGATTTCATCCAGACATCCAGCCAAAAGACATATATTTCTGTAGTGATTCTGAAAGAGTTTGTGCATGAAGCCTAGAAATTAAAGAATACATTTCATTTCTAGATGTTTAAGTTTGGCTAAGTACTTCTTCAGCAATAATTTTTAAGGCTGTTTTTATTTGAATATGTGCTGAAAATACATATCAGAATATTACAACACAGAAGCAATAAAAAAATTGAAGTAAAAGCTGCAGCACTACAAAATCAAATTATTGCCGTGTTGTTTACCATTAACTTATGTAGTTTTTTGCAAGTGGCGTGATGACAATGATAATGTATCGACTTCACCTGGGTTAAAAAGCTTCTATACCAATCTCTGAACATTGTTTAAATGTATCTGCCAGTAACTTATTTTAAAAAACAGCAATAAAAGGTGAGATGTAGAATGAGATGTCACATGTAGTGATAGGACAAGGGGTAATGGGTTTACACTTAAACAGAGGAAGCTTAGGTTAGAACTAAGAAGGAAGTTCTTTACCATGAGGGTGGTGTGGCCTTGGAACAGGTTGCCCAAAGAAGTGGTAAATGCTTCATCTCTGGCAGTATTCAAGGCCAGGCTGGACAGAGCCTTAGGCCACATGGTCTAATGTGAGGCATCCCTGCTCATGGCAAGGTGCTTGGAACTATATGATTTTAAGGTCTTTTCCAACTCTAGCTATTCTATGATTCTATAATATCTTCTGGAGGTAGCAACTTGAGGTGGTACAGCACTGATTTGTGCTAAGTAGAGGCAATGGGCACCCACTGTGCAAAGGGGTACTTACTACAGAAACATGCACAAGAAAGCACAATGACTTTTTATTTTCAGGGTTGAGTACTTTTTAATCCAGTAATGCCCCAGCAGCTCCCCACAAACCAATGGGTACTACAAACAATCATTGAGCCACAAGCAAAAAAGTAAAAATAACTTCCAGGCATAAAGGTAATTTGTCATAGAATGGAACACAGTCAGGCTTTTGCTGCAGTCCACACTTTCTTATTTTCAGCCAATCTACTGCAACACTGTCAGGGACTGAAATACTGGTTCTACTAAAATATGAGCTTGGCATTCATCTTTGTCAGGTCATACTTTCAACGATGTGAGCAGTGGGTTCATGTTTATCTTTGTTATTCTCTCATTCGTGGTGAACACACCTGTCATTAAAACAAACTTTCAGCAAGGGAATGTATTTGAATTTCTAAACTCTGAAAACTAATCTGAAATTAGAGTGTGCCAAAAAATGTCTACCTGAAAAAGTTCTGAGAAAAGTTATTGGCGAACACACAATTGTTTTACTTCTTTCAAGAAAATGAACTTAATAAAATCTTATAGAGCACTGAAAATGTGCAAAGAAGAACGAGTAGAAAAAAAACCCCAGATTTTTAGTAGTTATTTGAAAAAAAGGAAAATATTTCATGAAAATTCCAAAGCACTTTTCTATAGTAACTCAAGTGACTCATTCGCTTTTGCAGGCTGTGTTTCTACATTATGTTAGAGCTATTCAAGGGAAGAAACAGTTCCTAAAAGTACTCCTATTAATGTCATGCTGAGGCAGTTTAGTTCAGCCAGATATTTACCTCATGACAAACATTCAAACTTGGAAGGATTAAACTAAAAGTATTACATGGTATCACAGCACTCTTTGAAATAGTGTTTGAAGGTTTAGTGCTTTAGTGAGGAGAATTGAGTGGTGATCTGATTGCTGTCCACAAATTCTTCACAAGGAGAAGTGGAGAGGGATCTCTTCTCTCTAAAGTCTAGTGATAGGACATGAAAGAATGGCATAAAGCTCCATTAGGGGAAGTTCAGACTGTATATTAAGAACATGCTCTTTACTGAGAGGGTAGTCAAGCACTGGAACAAGCTCCCCAGGGAAGTGGTCGTGGTCCCAAACCTTTTGGTGCTTAAGAGTGTTTTGACTATGATATATGATATATGACTATGACTATGATATATGTTTTGACTATGACATAGAAATATGGCTTAACTTTTAGGTTGCCTTGTGTGGAATCAGGAGTTGGACTTGATGATCCTTTTAAGCCCATTCCAACTCAGGATATTTCATGATTTATAGATTCTGTGATCTAATTGTTTATAAGGAATGACATTCCTGCATAAAGAAGTTACTTATGAGTTAATAAAATCATACTATTAGCCAATTTTATTTGATATATAATTTAAGTAAATGATCCAAAATTAAACTTAATTTTTCATTTTTAACATGTATAACTATAGGAACAAAGAGAGTTCACCAAAGGAATGATAGATATACCCCATTTCAGGAGAAAGAATAAAATATTTCTATGAGGTTTTCAAAGTTTCAAAGCTTTGGGGTACTTCTAATTTTGTTTGGGAAACCTTCCTTCTGACTTCTGCAGAATAAAAAAGAACCTTGTTATACACTTGTTATAACACCTGTTATATTTGTGTAGGATATTTAATTTTTGCCTTAATATGTTAAAGTTAATGTGTTAAAAGTTAAAAATTATTAAGCTTTCTGCATCATATCCATAACTGTGTGTATATACGGCCAAAGTTGTCTTTGAGGAGTTTGAGTTTACTAAGCAGAATAATATCTTCTGATTTTTTTTATCTTCTGCAAGTATCAGGGTATAATCCTTACATTGTTCTTTTTAGAAATAATTTTTTTCCAGATCATATAACCAAATTCCTGATTATTTTGAATTAGTGTTATTCAGAACAACAGCTTGCATAACAATGAGTCTAGGAAACAAAAATCAAGTAGAAGCAGACATGTTTAATAGCCAAAAATGTAAGCATTCCAAGTCATGTAAAACTTTGTTTTTCCTGCATGAAACGGGAGAATAATTTTTACAAGTTAATGTCATATTTGAGATTGTTTACTAATCCCCAAGTGGATCTTAGTGTGTTCCTGAGGCTGCTGCACTACCATGTTGTTATGTGCTCCTAAATCAGCCTTCAACCAGCAAATTCATAGAATCATAGAATAGTTAGGGTTGGAAAGGACCTTAAGGTCGTCTAGCTCCAACCCCTTCCATGGGCAGGGACACCTCACACTAAACCATGTCACCCAAGGCTTCGTCCAACCTGGCCTTGAACACCACCAGGGATGGAGCATTCACAACTTCCTTGGGCAACCCATTCCAGTGCCTCACCACCCTTACAGTAAAGAACTTCCTCCTTATATTCAATCTAAACTTCCCCTTGTCCTATCACTACAGTCCCTAACGAAGAGTCCCTTCTAAAATTCAAAGCTTACACTAGCATGTCTCTCCATTACAAAGACTGACAGAGAGCTCATTCCACTTTCAGCATGCAAACAAACAAACAAACAAAACAAAAAAAAAAAAAAAATTGATTTTTGAAGGTTCTGCTAGATATTTTTATAGTACAATTTGCTCATCAGGTGAATTTTCAATAACGTAACTCACTTACATGTAGGTGTTTGTGAGTAACTAGTTGCTTGTAGCCACCTCAGAAATGCACTAATTACCAAACTAACCAAAATAAACACTTTCACATAATAATCCTTCATTGTAGTAAGAGATTATTCTTAGAAATATGATGAAATAGACACACTAGACTTCATCCTTAAGGACTGCAATATCTGCTTCACAGCTGCTGCTCACTTTTGTGTTTTCCTTTTGCATCAGGCAGGTAACCAGCACTCACCAACTCAGAGACTCTATAGAACAGGAGATAAAAAATAGGAATATTCTTCATATCAATACTATTCATTTATCAGGAAAAAAAAAGAAAAAGAAAAAGAAGCATGCTTTTCATTTATTGAAGCCTCAAATATGCCATCTCAGTGAGTTCCTGACCAGTACCTTCTCTCTCTCTATCTCTTTCTCTTTCTTTTTTTTTTTTCCTCTCAAGGCTGTACAACCTGTTCTGTAACATTTTTTATTCCAAAATATGGAATTTACTGTCAGGGACAATTGCTTTCCAGCCCTTGCTTTTTCGCTTTTCCAAGAAGTGAGTTTGCTATTTCTCATTCCCATTTTGAGTTGTGAAGGTTAAATAATCTGATTTAAAATTAGCTCTTTAGTTAACTTGAAGTTATTAGTGCATCTTTTTTAATGCAGTCCAGACTTTAGAGGGAAATTTTATTTTGTCTGAATGGACTTTCTGGCAAAAAAAGTGTATTAGATTGAGCTCCTTTTCTGTTCAAAGGCAACTTGACATGGAGCTCATTGTTTTGGAAAACACATTCTCCTTTAATTACCACGAGAATTTCAGTCATGAACTGAAGTTTTGATGCTACAGGTACCAATACAAGGCAGACAAAAATGCTAGCTTCAGTGCTATGGTTTTTCAGCAGAAATGCCCTAATTGTATATGACCAAGCACCCAGTATTTCAGTGTCTAGGCTGAATACTCCCAGCTAAAAGCACATGCTTTGTTCATAGCTGGCTTTTAAGATCAGATTATTTGCCCAATTTGTTTCAATATAGTTACTCAAACAAAATAGCCTAGAAAGTTCATGAAATTGGGAGTTATAGCTCATTTTTTAAAACAAGATGTCTCTTGAAAATAGTTGATTGTGCAGTTTCTTTTGAAACATAAATACCCTAATTAGACAGACATAATGAGCAGTCTTCTTAGGACATAGGCAGAGGTCAACTGTAACTTTTGAAGACCAGTTATAATGTTTCATGTGAACTTTACAGCTTACTTACAATGCTGCTAGGTATTATATAGTACCACTTAATACTCATCAAATTAATTGGAAGACCAAAATATTTTTGTCACCTTTTAAACTGTATTATGTTCTACATCAATTGAACTGTGTCTTTTGTAAGTTTTTATAATTGGTCTAGGTATTAATTTGCCTTTCAAAAATGTTTAAGATCTTGAAGAAAATCATATATAGAAATATGGCAATAACGCTATGCATCAAGCTGCTTCTTACCCCTGAAGTATAAGGTATAATTTGACAATGAATGTACTGATATTTTTCTTTGAATTTTGACATATTTGTGATGGTGATTGTAGGCAAATACGTTCAGATCTCGAACTTTTTCATTTAAACGCGATCTGTACTAAATGAGGTTATTATTCTCACCATTATTCAGGAAATTTCTATGCAATACTACCACAGAAAAAAATATGGGAACTGAGAAGACACTGCAAAAACTAGCATCACTGCTGGCATTGTTATCTAATACAAAAGTTTTGTCCAAAGCAATGTTGGTGCTAAATTTACAATTCTTAGACTTCTGTCTGCTTCTTTCTTCCATTAGAATGCATCAGCATGCACAAATATGGACATTTTAAAGAAGCAAGTATGTCTTCCGCAGAGACATTGAAGTTTGCTTAAACTACTATTTATATAAAAAATATTAAAATGTCTTTATAGTCAGAAACCAGAATAATCCAATTAATTATGACACAGATGTAATTCTGGCACTCAAACCCCATTTGGCACTGCAGTTTCACTGTTTTTTTGTCTCACCAGGCCCTCCCAACTCTTCCTTCCACACACACCCCCCCAGCCAAGAAAACTACTAGAACTTTTCCAGTGCTTAAAATTCACAGAATTAAGAAGTACATTATGAAGTTAGCAAACACTATCATAGAGTTTTGTACAACTGTTCTTCCTGAAACTGGTGGGTTACAGAAAAGTCATAATTGGACTTGAAGAGTCTTTGGATGTTTCTATGATTAAAAAAGAGTGAAGAACCTCTAGAAAACTTCTTATGACTGTACATTCAGACACCGAACTGATTTCAGATTTAAAAAAAAAAAAAGAAAAAGGAAAATATTAAAAAATTAAAACCAAGCTCCAGTTTTAAGCCTTTTTCCGTGGCATCAGCTACTCATATATTCGGTGTACATACATTCATACATTTAGTGTATGAGTAAGTGTAATTGGCCAGAAAAAAATAACTTACAGCTGCTTTGAATCCCTATGGACTTAAATCTACCAGTAAATGCTGGATAATTTAACTTTCAACATCTAAATAAGGAAGAATGTCGCTTTCATTTTTAAATAATATATAGATTTCTGCACATCACAAATACATATTTTGAAAGAACTGTCATGTTCAAATGACTTGGTCTAAAACAAAATTATAAGCAAGAACAGAAGAAAGTAACATAAATATTAGTGACTTATTTATTTTCAAATCCTAAAATCGTACCATAACATCAAGAACAGCTGCAGTGCCAGTAAGAGTGCATTATTGAAAGTAGCAGTAAAGGCACTGCTTTTACATTCCACAAAGGTTAAACTGATGCACAGTGGAAAATCATATAAATTTTGGAGCTGAATGATACAGAAAAATTGCCAGATAAAATAGTTTTAACCTAAGCACAGTCATAAACACAAAGAGAAACAACAAAAATGAAAAACAGAAGATAAAAACTACTCTTCTTCTTCATAAGGTTGTTGAAGTAATTAAGATTAATTTAGGCACTACTGTTGTGAAGTCATTCATGATTAGTGAAAAACACTGTATTAAACTTAACGTTAATCTATGAGTTTATTAGCATTATGCTATAGAAGCTAATACATTTTGGATTAATTTCCTTGACTTTTGCTGATGCAAGGCAGTTTCAAAACACTGCCTTAAAGTGAGTGGTTTTTTTTTCTCAGACCTCACTCAAAATGATCAGCCTGTACTGTTGCTTCCTTAAAAATGAATTGAAGCTTCCCTAAAAAGGGAAATCTTAAATAGGTTTGTTTTTTTTTTTTTTTAATGATTTATTTACTCATCAGTGTTAGGAAATATTTCCAGGGTTTATCCCTGTCCTTTATTTGTGCAATAGTGTCTTATTGAAGAGATATTCCAGAAATTTTTATTTATGTTTTCCACTCAGGATCTTGGATTAAAACTGAATAACTGCATGTTTTTTTGCTGGCTCTGTGTTAAATCTAAGATTCCACTCTCTGAACTCTGCTGTTTTCCATTCTTGGTCCTACAGACTCACAACGCTCTGCTTACACAACATTTTCCATGACATCAAAGGATTGTTTGCTAGTCCAAAGCAAACATACATGCATATGGATTAATGTCAACCTATCATTTGCATCATTTAGTATTTCTGCAAAAAAAGAACCAAAGCAAACACATTATAGCCATGCTTTGTTTCACCCAGTGAGGGTTTTCTTTAACCTTTGTATTGACTGTTAGAGTTGTTATTTTGACAGCCCCCTAAAACAGAAAAGCTCATCCAGAACTGAAAGCATAGTTCTTCATGTTTACCTTCCTGTCCATTTTGGAGTTATTTTTTAATTGGATTTGGGGGGTAGTCTGTATTTTCCTTTCCATTTCCCTTTCCCTTTCCCTTTCCTTAACACTTTCCCTTTTCCTTCCTCCTTCACTTTCCCTTTCCATTTCCCTTTCCCTTATTTTCCCTTTCCCTTTCTTTCCCTTTCCCTTTCCCTTTCCTTTTCTTTCCCTTTCTCTTTCCCTTTTTTTCCCCTTTCCCTTTCCCTTTCTCTTTCACTTTCCCTTTCTGTTTCCCTTTGCTTTTTCTTTTCCCTTTTCCTTTTCTTTCCTTTTCCTTCTCCCTTCCTTCTCTTTTTTTTTTTTTTTTTCTTCTCCCTTTTTCTTTTTCTCTTTCCTTTTTCCTTCCTTTTCTTTCATATTTGTAGCCCTCTGGGGCCTCAGTTGAGACTTCAGCATTGTGAGAATGTTGTAATTCCTGATGACTAGCACCAAATTCAGTTAAAGAAGCCATTCATTGATTAATTTTCTTTGTTTTCAAATAACTCAATGTCAAGTAGTACAGTGATAAGGTTGATCTGCCTAAAACTGTTCAAAAATATAATCCAATCTATGTGTACAATCTGTGTACAATTTATATGCACGGTTGAAGTCTACATGGCAGTAGGAGAAGCTTTTCAAAGTGTACGTAGCAAATTGTTGTATATCAAAGATAAATAAAAGATTTGTCTTTTCCACTCTACCATAGGTAATGTTTTAAGAAGATCTGCATGGCATCTAAACCTGCAAAGGTGGATTCTGAATAGCAATCTGTCCTTTTGGACATTAGTGGTAAAGCTGGAACAAGGGCATCCAAGCACTTCAGTATCTTCCCAGATTTTGACTGAGTAGAGCATCCACTGTGGCACATGAAACCAGACCAGACCTGTGGCTATAGTCTTAAATTTTAACTGCAAACACGTCCTTCCAGAGAACTAAAAATAATGTAGCACAAATTTAGCCCTGTGAGCCACACAGATTACAAAATAATGCAAGATACCTCTGTTTTCAGATGTAGTATGTTTTGATGATATTTTTATGACTTTAAAGCTTCCACTCATTAAAGATATTATTGAGCATTACAGTAACTGTCAAAGGAGTAGATACACATCAAGATGAAAATAAAATCTTACTTTCTTATTTATGAAGTAGTTATGTTAACGGTTCTTCCTTAAACAGATGAAGATGTAAGACAGATAAGCTAAAATATAAAAGTTATTCAATTTTTACAGTTTATACAGACCAGATGTCATATTGAAAACCTGTTAAATAAATTTCAAATGTATTGACTTTATCAGAATTCTTTAAGGGTGGATTTATACCTTTAGAGCAAATTGGTATGCTAATCTTTGACTTTCAGTGGGTGAATTCAACAATAAATTATAGGGCTTGATTTTTCAGTTAGGAGGTAGTTTTTTCACTTTTGAAAGATAAAATACCATGAATACCACGTATCATGGATGTGTGAATTTAATTCACACATAATACAGATTTAACCTGGGATCTTGGTAATGGAAATTGGCCAATCTAATTGGAAAACTCTGCTCCTAGTCAGAATTTTCCCTGATCCAAGATTCAATACTTGACGTAGAAAGAGGGTGGAACATGGTGCTTTCACTAGTGAAACTTTAACATATTAACTGATTTTATCTTTTAATATAATTTGGCTTCATGAATTTCTGTGACAGAATGCAAAGCCTCAGATAAATCACTGATGTACACCTAGTAGGAAGGATAGAATGATCTCAAGCTTATTTCAGTTTATAAAGGAAACAGTACTACTGATGTAGACTGTTACAGTCATTGTGCCTGAAGTTAACAATTTAGAAGAATTATCCAATGTAGTTCCTGTATGATTGCCCAATCAAGTTTCAGTAAAATCATATAGATACTTTGAAAACCAGGATGCTTAATGTACTGTCCTTTTGAACAATGGTATTTCTCTAAAATATATTATGAATCCTAGCACATGATGTATTTTTGGGTTTTGTTAGCTATTCAAGAGTTGCTCCTTACTTGTCCCACCAACATCTAGAATGGTAGGCAACTAAATGAGAACACTCCTAGCAGATAACATGGAGAAAGTGTAAATTAGAAGGGGCTGTTAGCTAGGAGGATTGTTTGTTTTTTCCTTTAGTGCTTTAGGTTTTCTTTTTTAATGCAAATATTGCATTAATTCAAATGTTAATTCTTGAATAATCTGTTTACCTGCGTAGGGTAGGAATGACAAACGGTGTGGTATCATTCACAATGTTTATTAAAAGAATATTATTTCCATTACTATTTAGCTTGCTATTTCTGACAGGAAAATTAAAGTGGAAGTAGGTAACCATGTAAAAAGGACACATCTAAGTTTCTAAAATTAAGTTTGCATTTGTAAGCTGCTTTACGTACAGGAGCAGTACTGTCGGCTCACTCATACAGCTAGGTGGAGGACAACAGCCTGAAACTGCAAAAATAACCCTGCCTTAAGGGAAACTAAAATCATGTCCCAGTTACTAAGATTTTTAAATGCTTTGTAATCTTTTGGGTTTTTTTTAAAAAAAGGCAAGCCATTATTGTAAGATCCTAAAACCTTTTTTCCAAAAGATCTCACAGAAGATTTTATGAGAAAGTTGTATTTATACAAAAGCTAACCTAATTAATAATGTCATTACGTATCCAGTAAATACTTCCCTAGAAAATCGACTGAGTAAGCTAAACAGAATTTACTTTCATTTACTGTATAAAATATAATATACTACAGAGGTCACAGAGAACAGATTGCTAGCTTAGACAGAGGGGTTCAGCTACATAGACATGAGTGCTCAGTGGCGGTTAAGATGTCCTACAATATCAAAGACTGGCAGATATAAACAACTTAGAGCACTCCTCCTTCTGGAGCTGGTGGTGAAGGCTGCATGGTATACATACTGTGTCTAATATAAAACAAGTCATTTCCGTTTAATCAACTGAGTCATGCCCAGCTACAAAGAACTTCAGAGAATGTAAGACAGAATACATATATAGAGTATATTTGACACAGATACTGGCTTCAGTAAACGACATATTAACCAGTTCTTACAAGATATTGTAAGGACCATGGACACTTACATATCAAGTCAGCAAAGGCACATTAACATTTGTTGCTACATTCACATAAAAATACATTTTTGTAGAAGGAATGTCATAATTTCTCACATTTGCCTGAATACTTTTCTTCTTAAAGGGAATAAAAATGGGATATCACAGCAAATACTAATAATACCCTGGCAGGAAACCCATCACATAGAGGAAAATGAGACTGTTTTGTGAATACTTTTCGTAATTTTTGTCATGACTGGAGACGCTGTTGAACCTTGAAACCCAAAGGCTGCTCTTATTCATTCTCATAGAGGGCATAGCTTCTCTTGATTTGATTTCCTAAAAGTTCTTGCCATTTCATCCTGACAGGGATTATGAATAGTTGGTTTATGAAATCTATATTAGTGAAATACCTTTTCATCACTGAGTTGAAGAAATTATTGTTTCTGATATGAGGAGGAAAGAAGGGGGTCATTTGCCTTGTCTCATACTCATTGCATACAACAACTGTGAGTGCCTAACTTCATTGTTGCTCATATATTAATCTGTTGACTTTGCTCACAGACAGTCAAATTTTGAAGCTGTTGATCCTTTCTTTCATCAGCACTTATTTGTCACTAGTACGGCACTTTTTCTAAAATGGTTTTGTCTATGACCTCCAGCACAGACTTTGTCATGAGAGAGTCAAAAGAGTAAATGAGGGAACAGTACAGATCTGGCCATAACTTCTATCTTACTTTCTGTATTGTAATGGAACAAAAAAAAAAAATTCCTAACTAAGGAAACAAAACCCCAGTTCAGACTTGGAGATCTAGATGCAGCTCTTAGAGACTGAGCCCTGCAATGTAGCTGTATTGAACAGAGCCAAAGGCTGAATATTTATCAGTGCAGTTGCATATTTCATGTCAAAATAATATGTCATATTTTGCAGGGTATAACCTTAAAAACAATTGAAACACTGTTAGTAACAGCAATTAGCCTCTGAAAAAGAGCAATGCCCACCAGATCAAACACAGAAAAGGCATTTAATTCTATGCTTATAGAATACTAGTTCTCCTTCAATCTCTGCATGAGTTCCTTAATTGACACTTTTTTTTTTATTTCATGTAATGTCAGAAACATGGCCCATATGCAAGCATGTTTTCCTTTTATCATACGCAAATTTTCCAAGGAGAAAGGACAGGGAACTTTTTGTATAATGAATCCTTTCAATTACTTGTATTTTTCTCTTTAAATTAAATCTGTTATGGAGCTGTTTGTCTATAAGTAATTTTGTGTGTCTATTCACTCATGATGTGGACAAAAGTTTCCAAATATTCTCTGCAAATAGGCCACTTAGTTATTCCTCATCATCATAAAACTTGATTAGCTATTAGTTGTTCTGTTTTTTAACGTATCTTCTCCTGCACAGGAGAAAAAAATTGTTTTTCTTTAACAGAAGTTAATACACAGATTGGTTACCTGCCATTCACCGAATAGATAGTATTTGCTTGTACGGTAATGTTTAGTGGTATACATAAGTGCTTTCTGAAGGAACCTGCTCAAATTAGACTGATAACCAATGGGAGTTAAGAACATTTTAAAATTACTGAAGCAAATGCTGAAGATGATAAACTACAGGAGTGGAAATATGTGTTTAAGTAATTTCTTGAACTAAGCCATGGAGAATGGTGTTCATCAGTGGTCCCTTAGTAACAAGATGCATTAAGTAATTTTGAATTTTGGTTTAAAATAAGACTGCCAAGGAGACTGTATAAGCTGTTCCTAGAATCACTACAACTGAAGGGAGAAAAGAGAGAGGGGGGAAGGTAGGTAAGATAATTAAATTTCAATGTTGTACCCTATGAAAACTCTTGCTGGGTTCATCTTCTGGTTCTGCTTTTGTTTGGCAGTGACCTGCCAATTTTTAAATTAATTCTTCCCAAAACATAGCTATTCAATTCTGACTTTATGATTTCTTCAAATCATACAGTTCAGAAATAGATCACATGAGAAAAGGTCTTTTCTGAAGGATGTGAAGCCCACAATTAGGCAGTTGGTCTGCAGATGACCAAGGGTGATCTAAAGGTGATGAGAAGGTAAAATGTTAGAATACTTATTTATTCTTAGACAAATTCTATTTTATAAATAAGGGAAATTACTTTTCTGCAAATTTGCGTTCCTTTCTAATAACCCATAAATTTTTAATTTTTATTGCATTTTGAGGAGCAAAAAAAGAATCCCAGGTCAAGTTTATACCTCATGAAACACAACAATATTTGTCCTAGGTGTGCTGCACACATGCATAAAAACAATAAAAATATCTGTCCCAGACTGAGCTAAATATAAGATGCAGTGTTTGAATATTTGATCCCCAAATAACTCCATATTATAAAGAATAAGCAAGTAACCTTCAGCATGTGGGCAGATTCCTCTGGTGCAATAGTGATAGAATCTGATGAATTAGTGTTTGTGGTTTAATTATAGCATTGCCAGATTATTCACTTTGGTTTTGTCATAGTGTATATGGTGTTAGTCAGAGATACCTGCCTGTCTACCTGAGACCTCTCCAGGTTTTTAGTTTTATATGTGATTGCTCCCAAGGCAAAAAAATCAGTGTCACATGTTCTGTGTTAAGAAAACCTTAGATTGTTTTATTATAAGTTTGGTTTTGTTTTCTGTTTTTTTCAAAGGTTTCCCAGTTTCTAGTCTCATATCATTGCAACTATGGTTGAAACTTTAAAAGAAGACTGGTCATGCCAGTATGCAATATATTGATTGAATGAAAAGAAGTAATTATAATAAATCATTTTAATGAACACTAGACATTAGGCATAGTCTCTCAAGGGTATGCAATGATATTACACTTTGTAAGCACACTGCCATTGTCAGCCTGAATGCTAATCTGAATCTGTCACTGCACTTTGATCTACCTTCTCCCTTCTGCCCCACTACTTTTCCCATATATTTGGCTTCTGCCACAAAGGGACTGTTCATACTCCTTCATCTTCCACTGTTAACCTGAGAAGGTAATGATTTAGAAAACTTGCTTAATTATTCTTCCTTCATTGTCTCCTCCATTCATTATAATAAACAGTACATTATATTGTCTGCATTTATAGTCATGAGGAGATTGAAGCTGAGTTATTCAATATGGCAAATTTTAATGATTTATACTGATGTGTGTGTTAATTAGATCAAATCAACCTTTGGAATATTTAAGTGAAGGAGGAAAGAATACCTATGCTTACCTATGCTTAAATGTCTGCATCCGTTCTCCCCATACAACACTTCACTAAACTGATACACAACACCACCACCGAAGGTTAATCATGTCCTTAGATGAGTAGAAGTTTCCTATATAAAACTGGATGAGAATTTTAAATGCAAATTTAAATGTAGAAGATGTGCATGGGAGTGCAGAAAAAGACCTTTGATAAATAATCATGTTTCTATCCAGGTAACTGATGGAATTCCTCAGACTAGATCTGTAACTTATTTCTGGAAAAGAGAGAAAAAAAAAAAAAAAAAAAAAAGTAAATACCAAATACAGTGGCAGTTAATTAAAAACCATTAAAGAGACATGAAAAAAGGATCCTATTTAAGATCCAGCTGTGTTCTCCTTCATGTTGTCCATCCACTAGACAGGATGCAGCTTGCTGGCAGTCAGCTTTTGGCTGGGAACATGATGAGGATCTTCTTGAGCCCACTGATTGCCCCTCAAGGATGAGTGAAGTGATAACACTGAACAATATGCTTGTGTTAATAATCATGGACATAAAGTAGTGTCCATGATTATTAAGACTGGATCTGGTTGGAGTAAAGTAGCTTCTTTTTGTGTTATGTGCTCATGTAAACCTCCTATGGAAACTGTTGTGGGAAAGGACAAGAGGATTGTGTGTACCTCTTTTACCCTAGCATTAAGTTAAAGAGAGATGTCACCTGTGTGTACAGAGGCCTGAGAAAACAGAATCTGTATTAGGGTTAAAACTTCGGGCTTACTTTAAATTAAGCAGTGTTAAGGTTTCAGAGTTCAGGTAATATTTTCTAGGGATGCTCTTAAGACTATGTGAGCCAAGTATTATTTTGTCATAATTTCTGCTGTTAAATGAAGGAAGGTGAAGTAACATTTGAATTGTGAGAAAAATGCAGTTCAGCTATTTCATGACAAACATGACATAATGTGCAACTATGAGGAAAGTGACAAACAGCCATGGGCCTATGCAATAGCAGCAACATCATGATGGTGTCAACAAAGCTTATGGTAAGGGTGAATTAAGGCAATTCAAGCTCAAGATTGCTTGTGCTCTGCAGTGACAGCAGCCATAGTAAACATCTGGAACACAATGTGCTCCTTCTGATTGTGGTGCCACTACCTTGACTCCATGGATTTTTGTCACCACTTTAGCCGAATTTGTCTTCTAGACAGATTTATTTCTTGCTCCATCTACCTGAAAAATGTCTGTTTGGTCTGAAAAGTCTGTTGGGAGTGCTCCACATATGCTGTTTTCTATTTCTGAAACAAACAATGAGAGTTAAATTTTATGTCAAAGCTCTGACATCAAAGCCCACAGAAAACATTTTACCTTTCCATGGTAGTTCTCTGTTCTCATTTGCCTGCAGACTGAGCAAGGTAAAAAAAAACCAATCCTTCAGGCAGGTAAGAACATTATCTCCTAATATATGATTTAGGCTATCAAACCTTAAATAAGCCTTTTTAGAGAGTTTTAGTATGAAAACCTTGAGCTTTACAGTATGGATTTGACCACATTTTCAAAGTTAATCCTCTTAAAATACAGGTGTATTGTTTTGTTCTATCGCCTCTCCTCTCTCCAAACTGATCTGGGTTTTTCATGAAGTCTACTGATATCCAAGTCCCAAGAGCCAATCATGCTAGCCTTACAGAAGTTTCCATTTGCACCAAAATATTTTATTGAGAGTATTTGTTTGCTTGCAGATATTCTTTTACCTTATATGTACACATCCTGTTAAACATGTTTCATTAAGTGATTCTCTGTAAGTAATGACATTTCACTAGAAGCATTTAATTTATATTTCACCTTCAGCACAGTAAAAAACCCAAGCTAAATATTAGTGAAAGAGCTACAGTTCAATTCTACTTAATTTAATATAAGGTCTCCAACTCTTTTTAGCATAACAGCATGAAGAATGAACTGTAGTTGGTTTTGCGGAATTTGTATTCTGTGAGAGCTCTAGATAGAAATGATAAATATCACTTTTTCATTATTATTTTAATGTAAGGCTTTCTTAAATAACAGAGAGTTTATGAAGGACTTTAAAATGTGCTCCTGGCACAACCAAAAGGTTGTTGGAGATTTTTTGCATACGTCAGGCAAACAAGTAGTGATTTATTCATAGCCACAACCAGACACAGCCCACTTGGTTCACTTTTGTTGTGGGGAGGTCTAAAAAATTCCTGGTTGAAAGTTATTTTCTTCCCTCATAGATTCTCACATAACCAGCTGTTGTGTAAAAGAAACATTTAGTGAAATAAAATAAACAATTGCTTTCTGGATTTGAAATCTGTAAAATCTTGAATGATGGAAACATTGCTCAACAGGTCTCATAACACAAAAAGTAATTTAAGTTGCAAAATAACTTGATTAAACATCAGGTTTAAAGCTTGTTAAGTAAAGCAAAGTTTTTAAAATGAATAATTAATCTTTGGAATACACTGCCACAGGACACTGTGAAAGCCAAAAGTTTAATACAGTTCAAAGAAAAGATTAAATCATCTAATGGGATAATAATTTACCAGAGGCCAGAAAATGTGAGAATGTGAATAAGATCTTCAGCACCTAAGCTCATTTCACAATTTATGCACATATATTATGGAAACGTGACTGTGCACTCACAGCTGTTGTCAGGATCTTGATACTTATGCTAGAGAGCTTTGGTTTTATAAAGCGTGGCTTTTTTTTTAATTATTAACTTTTTCTCACCATAATGGAAAAATAACTTGTATGATTTAATTTAGGTGTTTTTTATGTACCTCCCTAAATGGCCATAAATTAGTATTTCTCATGTAATAGACTATTCTCCTTTCTTAAGTCTCAAGATCAAGTTTACTCTTAATAGTGCATTTTCTAGCCAGATTTCTACCAAATTGTATTTTTTTTTCTATTGAAATTTTACAGGAGAGTAGTATGGGTAGAAATATCTTTATTACTTTCAATGATCAATTCAGTTTTCAGGTTACAGCAGGGTTTGATTTGCTTATATTTTGGATGAAAAGAGATATTTTTTAAAAAAAGTTGAAATGCTTCGTGAATGTTCCCATGTGCTTCCTGTTCAAAGGAAGACCAAATTTATTATTTGTCACAGCTACATACATGGGTTAATAATTTTTTCAGGTGAGTGTATTTGTTCTTTTAGAAGATATAAAAGCTTTCAAGTAACAAAAGTACCCAGATGATATGTGATATTATGGAAAGAACCAAACAACATTTTATGAGTGTTATGTTTGTCAGTCCATAATTAGTAGTTCTAAATATAATTTTTAACATGGCCAATCTCAGGCTCTGGTAGTTGCAGAAAGTAACATTAAAGTACTGAAAATAATTTCAATAGATGTCAGAGTCTGCTAAATAGCTGTTTGATGTGTGTTTTTCATGATCTGAAGATGTAGCTTGCAAGTGATTAATGCCCATCCTGGCTCTCTTCCTTTGTTACCTTACCTTTTATTTCAGCTCTTTTTGTTTAGTTAAAAGCCACTAATTAGCATCATTTTTGCTGCTGGTGTCAATGTGTTGATGTTTAGAAGGCTGGTATTCTGAATGAAGATGCCTGGAATTTTTGCTTTGCCACTTATCTGCTAATTGATTTTAATCACCTCTTTGAAACACTTGATATCTCTTTATGCCTGCCTATCAAATGAAGTTAGGAGATAATTTTTCTGAGTCTTTAAACGACTGAAATGTCCAGGTGAGTATTTTCGAAAACATAGTAAGTTCCTACAGCCTAAATGTCATTGAATGTAACAGGAGCAAAATAGCTAACTTTGCTTCTCAGTTACAAGTATTTTTGATGGTATCTTATAAATTCTTGTGGATGCAGTTGCAGTTCATTAAGTCCAATCAAACATTAGTTTTTGTTACTGCTTTCTAAAGAGAATCAAGTCAGACTGTGCTTATTTAGATATGGTTTAGAAATCCCGCCTGTGTCTTCCAGGCACAAAGAGTTTTTTCCCATAATTTCCTCTTGTGTTTCTGAATAAAACAACATGATTACTGAAGTTCATGATTTCAGGATACTATTATTCTTTAGGAAGGACTATATGTCTGTGTATTCACACATCTTCCCCTAATGCTCAAAAGTGCTGTAATTCTGAGTGTGACCTCAGCAATTATAGAACTTCAAACATTAAGAGCAGCAGTCTATGGGTGATACAGACCATGATTTTGTGAAGCAAACAGTGCTGTAGTTATGTACTAGTTTCCATTGTTGCACACTGTGAAATTTTTTGTCAATATTTTAAGGTTGTCTAAGAGACATAGGAACATTCACATGTAAGCATTGTCTAGACTTGAAACACACCTGAGTATCATACAGTATTTCTCTTTGAAAGTCATTCTTGTGTGAACATACAAGGACTGGTCCATGATATGTGGAAATGGTTGACCTCTATTAATGCCAGGTGAGTGGAATAATCTCCTGGACTGTGACAGCTTCCACAGATCCTTCCCATGCTGCCCTTAATTAAAAAAAACCTCATTAAACAGACAGCTAATCACTCAGGCATTTACTCATCTATCTACCTCTTTGTGCACAGAAAATGCATAGTCAGAAGCTGTTTTATTTAACTAATCTAGTACTTTAATTAGAGATGTGGACTAAATGTCATAATATTTATATTTGTCTTGGAAACAAAAATTTATCCGAGTAAACACTTTGACATAAGCCACAGAGATCTTGGGTTCAGAACAAATGCAATACATTAACTCTTGAGACCAAGATAATAAATCTTCTGAAGGTCTTGCCTGGATTTCGAATGAGCAGTGATATCCTGGGTTCAGCAGTAGCAGTCACTTTTCTCCCTCTTAGTAGTTGGTGCAGTGCTCTGTTTTCGACTTTCAGCCTGGAAACAGCGCTGATGACACCCATGTTTTTGGTTGTTGCTAAGTAACGTTTACTCTGACGAAGGACTTTGTGAGTCTCATGCTCTGCCAGGGAGGAGGGGAAGCCGGGAGGAAGCAGAGACAGGACACCTGACCCAAACTAGCCAAAGAGGTATTCCACACCACAGCACGTCATGTCCAGTATATAAATTGGGGTCAGTCACCCAGAAGGGCTAGATTGCTGCTCGGGTTGGGCTGGGTATTGGTTGGCGGGTGGTGAGCGGTTGTATTCTTTCCCCTTGTTATTTCCCTTATCATTATTATTATTGGTGGTAGCAGTAGTAGTTTGTGTTATACTTTAGTTATTGGACTGTTCTTATCTCAACCCATAGGAGTTGCATTCTTTCGATTCTCCTCCCCATCCCTTCGGGAGCAGGGAAAGGGATAGTGTGGCTGTGTGGTTCTGGGTTGCCGGCTGGGCTTAAACCGCGACAGGTGATTTCTTCAACACATTTCAGTCTTTTGATTATTTTTTTATATTATTTCTAAATCTATCAGTACCATATTAAATAACTTGACAATATTACTATTTGAAAGAACAGAGGCATGTTGTAGTCAATAGCAATGTTCGTGTGCCTACCTAACTGAACATTATTTCCTATGAATATTTGCTGCAGACGTGTGGTCTACTCCTCTTCATTCCTGCTCACACCTGTAGCAGTAACATCCTGATGAGTAAACAAAGAGAGAAGATTTTTCAGTTCCTGAAAGAAATTTCTGTGGAAACCAGCAGGTTATGAAACAGTAATATGTAAACAGAAGTTTTTTAAGCTTAATGGAATTACAAAGTGTTGGTTGCTTGCAAAGAATATTTTGCTTTGCATTGGATAACCTAGGAAGGAAAAAAATCACCTTCATTTGTCTGTCAGGCTGTCAGGATTTTAGGTTTTTTTGAGTCTATATAATTATATTAAAAACTATCATGTAGCTTCTTAATGGAATCCAAACTACAGTGCAATCTACGATAGAAATTTCAGTCTGGAAAAGATAACAAGCAGGTAAGAGTAAGGAACAATGGATTGTATCATACCTCTCAAGCAAAATCATAACTGTTTTAATAGTGTGTAACAATCTCTGCAGTTTTTCTATTTTCTTATTAACTTCATGACTCACAACTAACGTCATAAACTACATGAAACCTGAAGGCATGATTGTAGTTTGCAGGAAAAAGGAATTTGTAAGTACCACAGATCTCCCTTGGTACAAATTGCTCTTGAACCTGATACATGAGTAGCTGACTTGTTAAGGATCTAGTTTCTTTTATTTATATCATTCTGTGCTACTATTCCCATAGAAACAGAACATCAGTGGCAACCGGGAAGTTTAAAGAAGAAAACAGAGTTTAGTGACTGCCCTTCACAAAGTTTGCAACTTAGCAGGAGAATGCTCTGACGTACATGCATGTTTGCTTTCGCAAGCTATTGCTCTGCTTTGCTGCAGCCCTAAAAGTGCCCTGATTTTGATTAAGATTAAAAATAAACAGTACAAAAGATTAAAACTTAAAGGCATACAAGTTCAGAAAACAGATGAGATGCTCAAAAGTTTGTCACATTCAGGATGCAAAATTTGGATTGAAATCTCACTTTGAATATGATATGGTAGTACACATTTCTCTGGCAGACCAGTTCACCCATGTGCAGTCTCAATAAGATTACTTTGACTTTCCTGCATGTTTCAGTTATATAAATCATGACTAGTGAAAAGAAAATCAAAACAAATACAGAAGTCAAGATATATAATTTTGAATTCATAATGGGTGCTCATTACTTTGGTACTACTATTGCAGTGATTTTGCTCCAAGGGGGAAAAGAAATGGGTGATTCGGACTCCTCTGGGCACAATACTTTAGATCACCTTCTTTGATATTCAGAAGATGAGCTCCTCAGGGAATGCTGAAGCCTTAGGAAATATTTCCATAATTTCACATGAGGACAAAAGGACAGCTACTTTTATTCAGATCACTGGTCCTTTACACAATGACCTGTCTGAAAGTAGTCAAATCTGGTTTTGCTTCTGAAAGTGGCCTCCAGGTAACGGTTCTGCCTTGCCTGTGTGACAAGAAATTTCCTTATCAACAAGCGAGGTCAAAGGGAAATATTGTTTAAAGGAATTTAGGTAACACTAGAACTTTTTCTAAGTTTTTGCATATCTATTGAGAGTTTTTATAATGCCAGGTGAAATCACAGAATATAAACTTGGTTGTGATTATGTGTTAAGTGTGTCCATCAGTATTTCAGGATATATTTCACAGATCAGTGACTTCTTGGGCTTTTATCAACAGTAAAGTGGAGACATTTATAATCCCTTATCTGAGTAAAAGTGTCGCTTTCCAGATGCAGTGTAAAGGTGGTGGACAGACCATCACAGACAGTGGTCTTTATCAAGAAAATTTGTACTTGTTTATCTAATAATTGCACATCTGGTTTCCACAGGTAGTATCTGTACCTATACCATAAATATAGACTGGCAATATAGTTAATGTCTGAGAAAGTAGTTCTACATGAGCAAATTCTGACAGTGCTGGACATCCTGAATAGTCACACTAATGCTGGATGCGTCACTCAGTGTGATTAACTGATCACCAAAATAGAATTTTGTAGTGTCACTCCATTAGCTTTAGATTCTGCTACCTTTTTGTTTGCTCAGTAATGCTTTAGTATTGCTTTCATTTTGTTGTTTTATTTTTGTTGTGGCGATATATTTGAAAATGGCCTATTGATCAACCCTAACTATTCTATGACTATAAGATTTGTCATTGTTGTTACAGCAGATTTCATTCTTGTTATGTGAAATGCCACAGGTTCTATGTACATGTGAGAAAGCATATTTTGAAAGTTTCACCTTTAAGAGCTTCAACTGGCAATATTAAAGGATCTTTATTATCATTTTTATTATTAGAGGTCATGATACACCAGACCTAACTGGAAGATTGGACTAAAAAGATGCTTGTTTTAGCTAATGTTTCCAGCCACATTAGTTACAATGTTTCTCTACTATGTCTGAAGAATTTTATTATCAGCTGATCCCACAAAATTCTCCCATACAAGAGTAGGTTATATTTCTGTGTGTTCCAACAGCATCACTGTGAAAATAAATGCTACCAGCAGGAATACAAGTTCACAAGAGCACTGATCATTGATAACATTTTACAAATTAGTAAATGGCTGCTGAAGGTGTTAAATTTGTTAAAAACATGGGAAGTACGGAAGATTCATTGTTAGAATGGGACAATTTTTATATATATTTAATTTGTAATGTTTCATTTTGGTAGCATTGAAAATTTGTCTGTGAAATCAATGTAGAATCTGAACACACTTAAACTGTGTTTACCTAACAAATACTGACTTACACTGCTATTTTTCAAAACAATAAAATACTAGTTATTATCTACCATTTGATCATGTTCTGTGTCTCTGAGATTTTTATGTGGAGCTTCAAAACCAGATTACTGTCTACTTTTATTTTCTTGTTCTTTACTCTAGGACTGCTAGAGTCAGAAACATTCTTTTGCACATTGGCAATCAAATAATAGCTTACTTTATCTGTCTTTTCCTGAAAGAGAATATGGATCATTTGTGTCACCACCAAAACAAAAAATGGTCCTCCAAAACTCACTTTGTGCTTAAAGATATATCTAGTATTAGTAATTTTGAAAGGCATATAGTTTACACTAACATTTAATGCACTATTGATTTTTTCATAATAATGTTTAGCCTACCAACACTTTCTAAATGCAACCTTTTCCTGATAAATAGCACACAAATTGTTCTACCAAATACCTTACTCTGGTGGTTGTTACCTTAATGATTTTTTTTTTTTTTTAATTTGAAATTCCTCTCAGTTCTTGTCTGTGGAACACATATACAATCAACAGTGGAAGGCAATCAGGGTCAGGTTTTGCTATTCTTCCTCTACGTTAGATACACGAATGACCTTGTTATACTTGTTATAGGGTGGTTGTACAAAAGACAGATGGGCATTCACCTGCATATGATTTGCCTCATAATTTATCATATTCATGAAAAAAAAAAAAAAAAACAAAGAGAGGAATAGAATTCTATCAGGTATGTTGTTATGACAGTCTGATACGTGACCTTGTGATCAACCTGTCCCTACAGCATAGGTCTGGATATTTGGAACTGGAATTGGAATATTGTTCTACTAGTCTGGGATTCATCTAAAAGTTAAATTTCGTTCTACAGTCGGTGTTAAATATGTTGGATTTTCACACTCTTTGCAGTTTGTTAGCTATTTTGTGAGTCTAGAAATATTTCTTGGTATAGGCTTGGTGGTTAGAATCCAATAGCTACATAAAGAAAAAAATAAGCTTTACTTTTTAACCTTTTTCTAGGAAAGTTGCAATGCAAAGCTTGTAGACATGAATCTTAAAGAACAAAAAGGACAAGGGCAAATAAAAAATAGTTTCTCTTCTGATTACTTTTTAAGCAAAAGATATTGGATAATTTTTTTTAAATTATTTATAAATACTGAGGTTTGACATTTACATAACAAACTCAGTCTGACAACCTCATCAGATGACCTGCCAGACTTTTTTCTTTGTTAATGATATAGACTTATTAATATCCTTTGGGTAAAACACTACAGGATTCTTAATAAAATATTTGGATAGCAATTATTTACCTGGCTTTTTTTTGAACTAGTGTATTTTATAGTTAGAAAATTAACATACCTACTGGAAAATCCAGATATATACAAACATCTATGTATATTTCTCCAATGGTTCTAGGAAGTAGACAAGGTTCTAATTAATTAGTTAATAGCCCTACTTATGGCTAATTAAAAAACAAAGTCAGGATGACTTTTATATGCTTTCCTTTTAAAACGCTAAGGAGAGAGGGGTCTTAGGTAGCATAAGAAAACTAACCGCAGGAAGATTTTTCTTACGGAGAGTTTATAGATGAATACAGGAGCAGCCTGGGGTCAGAAGACCTACAGTCCTTTCAATAATAACATTTTAAAGTTAAAGATTTAAAAAAAATTGCCATGATTCCTTACTAAACTAGTTTTTGCTGATCTCATTAATCTTAGGTTCTTAATGACTTCTTTGCCTCAGTCTTCACTGGCAAAGTCCCTGACTGCACCACCCAAGTCTTGGAAGGTGAACGCAGGGACTGTGAGAATGAAGACCCTAGGCCCACTGTAGGAGAGGATCTGGTTCGAGACCATCTTAAAAACCTAAACATACACAAGTCCATGGGACCTGACGGAATCCATTCGCGGGTCCTGAAGAAGCTGCCAAATGAAGTCACTAAGCCACTGGCCATCATATCTGAAAAATCATGGCAGTCAGGTGAAGTTCCCGATGAGTCAGTCAGCTGATCGGAGCTAGCCCAGCTAGAGCCGGAGCCAGCACGCTTCAGAGATCACGAGGGTCAGAAGAGATTAGGAAAATCAGAGGGGACAGCGCAGAGACATCGCGATTCCCGACATCTCCCGATCCCCGAAGCCCCAGCAGCCCTTGCGAGAGAGCGGCTGACGTGGCAGGGGGCGTTCCCGTGGTAACGGCGACCGCACCCCTGCCCCTTGCCTTGAAAGAGCCTTTGGGAGGGCAGCGACGTCGCTGCCCACCAGGCGCAGGGAGGAACAAGCGGGTCGTGTTGTGGACTCTGTTGCTGGTGTCCCACACTGCTGACCAATATGGTCGCCTCCAGAAGGAGAGCTTGCAGTAAGGAGACTGTAGCAACTCAGACAGAGACCCTGCCCCAAACCATGGCTGTTCACGTCTCTGGCTGCAGGGAGTGCCAGAGCCTGCTGCTGCCGAGGGAGGGAGGCCAGCATTCCACCTGTGTGAGGTGTGAGCAGGTAGAAGATCTGCTTAGATTGGTGGTAGAACTTAAGGAGGAGGTCGAGACGCTGAGGACCATCAGGGACTGTGAAAGGGAGATCGACTGGTGGAGTAACTCCCTAGCATGTCAGCAGGAACGGTTCCAGGGAGATACCCCCCACAAGGGGATGGACCCCCTGTCCTCTCAGACAGAGGGGGATGACCCGAGACAGCCCCTGCTCTGTAGCTGTCGCGCAGAGGTAAGGGACCAAAAAGACGATGAGGGCTGGAAGCGAGTTCCAGTTCGGAACCGTGGGCAACCTTCCTCCCTTCCTGCCCTGCTTCCCCAGGTGCCCCTCAGTAATAGGTTTGAGGCCCTGGATCTTGATGGAGAGGTAAGTGAGGATGTGGTGCAAGGCCAGACTACAAGGTCACATAGGAAAAGGCGGTCGACTTCGCACCTCAAGACTGCCTCTGACAAGAAAGAAAGAAAAATCATTGTTGTAGGCGATTCCCTTCTGAGAGGAACAGAGGGCCCGATATGCAGAGTTGACCCTCATCATAGGGAAGTGTGTAGTCTGCCTGGAGCTCGGATCAGGGATATCATCAAGGCGCTCTCCAGCCTGGTGCACCCGACAGACTACTACCCGCTGCTGGTCTTCCAGACAGGTTGGGGGGGAAGCTGCTTCCCGCAGTCTGAGGGGGATGAAGAAAGACTACAGGGCCTTGGGGCAGATGGTGAAAGAGTCTGGGGCTCAAGTGATCTTCTCCTCAGTTCTTCCATCTTCCGGTGATGATGTGGGATTGAATGGGAGAATTCAGTCCATAAACAATTGGCTACGAGACTGGTGCTTTAGGCAGGGCTTTGGGTTCTTTGATAACAGCTGGTTTTATAAGGCTCCAGTCCGGATGATGGCACGTGGGAAAGGTTTAACTCACAGAGGCAAAAGGATGCTGGGGCATGAATTAGCAGGGCTCATTTGGAGAGCTTTAAACTAGATTCGAAGGGGGATGGGGTTGTAACTGGGCTTGCCCCAGTGGGGCAGCACTCTAGGATTGATGAAGACTGGGAGGCCTCCTATAATCCTAGGGTGAAATTGGTGAGCTCAGCTCCCTCCTTGAAATGCCTGTACACCAATGCGTGCAGCATGGGAAATAAGCAGGAGGAGTTGGAGACCTGTGTTAAGTCAGGAGATTATGATCTGGTGGCAATTACAGAGACGTGGTGGGACAGCTCACATGACTAGAATATACTCATGGAGGGCTATGTCCTTTTCAGGAAAGACAGGCCAGCCAGGCGGGGTGGTGGGGTTGCTCTTTATGTGCAAGAGCAGCTGCAATGTACTGAGCTCTGTCCAGGAACAGGGGATGAGCGAGTTGAGAGTCTGTGGGTGAGAATTAAGGGGCAGGCTGGCAGGGGCGATACTGTTGTGGGTGTCTGTTACAGGCCACCAGATCAGGGTGAGGAAGTTGACGAGGCCTTCTACAAGCAGCTGAGAGCGGCCTCACAGTCACAGGCCGTGGTCGTCGTGGGGGATTTTAATTTCCCTGATGTTTGCTGGAAGGATTACTCAGCAACCCAGCCACAGCCCAGGAGGTTTCTCCAGTGTATGGATGATAACTTCCTCATCCAAATGGTGGATCAGCCAACCAGGAGAGGAGCGCTGCTGGATCTCATCCTCACTAACAAGGAGGGTCTGGTCGAAGCAGTAAAGGTTGAGGGCTGCCTTGGTTGCAGAGACCACGAGATGGTGGAATTCAGGATCTTGTGTGGTAGGACCAGTACAATAGCAAGTAGAATTGCAACCCTGGACTTCAGCAGGGCAAACTTTGGCCTTTTCAAGCAATTGCTAGGGCAAATCCCATGGGCAAGGCTGCTTGAAGGTAAAGGGGCCCAAGATAGCTGGTTGACATTCAAGAATTGCTTATTCCAAGCTCAAGATCAGAGCATCCCGACACGTAGGAAGTCAAGGAAGAGGGCCAGGAGACCTGCGTGGCTAAATAAGGAACTGCTGGGTATGCTCAAGTGGAAGAGGAGAGTTTATAGGTCATGGAAGGAGGGGCTGGCCACTCGGGAGGAATATAAGGCTGCTGCTAGAGGATGTAGGAAGGCAGCTAGGATGGCTAAGGCCTCCTTAGAATTAAATCTGGCGAGAGGGGTCAAGGACAACAGAAAGAGCTTTTTCAAATACATAGCTGATAAAACTAACACCAGAGGCAAGGTTGGCCCACTGGTGAATGGGATGGGTGCCCTGGTGACAGAAGATACTGAGATGGCAGAGTTATTGAATGCCGCCTTTGTCTCAGTCTATTCTGCCAGAGGCAGTCCTGAAGAGCCCTGTACTCCTGAGACCTCAGATGAAGTCAGGTCACTGGAGCGGTTTGCCTTAGTCCATGAGGAACGGGTTAGGGACCAGTTGAGCAATCTGGGCATCCATAAATCCATGGGTCCAGATGGGATGCACCCGCGGGTGCTGAGGGCACTGGCGGAAGTCATTGCTAGACCACTCTCCGTCATCTTTACCAAGTCTTGGGAAACGGGAGAGGTGCCTGAGGACTGGAGGAAAGCAAATGTCACTCCAGTCTTCAAAAAGGGCAAGAAGGAGGACCCGGGTAACTATAGACCGGTCAGCCTCACCTCCATCCCTGCGAAAGTGATGGAACACCTTATCCTTGATGCCATCTTAAGGCATGTCAAGGATAAGAGGGTTATGAGGGGCAGTCAACATGGCTTTACCAAGGGGAAGTCATGCTTGACCAACCTCGTAGCCTTTTATGAGGAAATAACATTGTGGATGGATGATGGCAGAGCGGTGGATGTGGTCTACCTTGACTTCAGCAAAGCATTTGACACAGTCTCCCACAGCATCCTCATAGCTAAATTGAGGAAGTGTGGTCTGGATGATCAGGTAGTGAGATGGACTGCGAACTGGCTGAAGGAGAGAAGCCAGAGAGTTGTAGTCTATGGGGCGGAGTCCAGTTGGAGGCCTGTATCTAGTGGAGTGCCTCAAGGGTCAGTATTGGGACCAGTATTATTTAATATATTCATCAATGATTTAGATGAGGGAATTGAGTCAGCAAGTTTGCTGATGACACTAAGCTGGGAGGAGTGGCTGACACACCAGAAGGCTGTGCTGCCATCCAGCGAGACCTGGACAGGCTGGAGAGTTGGGCAGGGAGAAACTTGATGAAATATAACAAGGGAAAGTGTAGAGTCCTGCATCTGGGCAGGAACAACCCCAGGTTCCAGTATAGGTTGGGGAACGACCTGTTAGAGAGTAGTGTAGGGGAGAGGGACCTGGGGGTCCTAGTGGATGGCAGGATGACCATGAGCCAACACTGTGCCCTTGTGGCCAAGAAGGCCAATGGCATCCTGGGGTGTATTAGAAGGGGGGTGGTCAGTAGGTCGAGAGAGGTCCTCCTTCCCCTCTACTCTGCCCTGGTGAGACCGCATCTGGACTATTGTGTCCAGTTCTGGGCCCCTCAGTTCAAGAAGGACAGGGGCCTGCTGGAGAGAGTCCAGCGCAGGGCGACAAAGATGATTAAGGGAGTGGAGCATCTCCCTTATGAGGAAAGGCTGAGGGAGCTGGGTCTCTATAGTTTGGAGAAGAGGAGACTGCGGGGTGACCTTATTAGTGTATATAAATATATAAAGGGGGAGTGTCACGAGGATGGAGCCAGGCTCTTCTCAATGGCTAACAATGATAGGACAAGGGGTAATGGGTATAAACTGGAACACAAGAGGTTCCACTTAAACTTGAGAAGAAACTTCTTCTCAGTGAGGGTGACGGAACACTGGAACAGGCTGCCCAGGGAGGTTGTGGAGTCTCCTTCTCTGGAGACATTCAAAACCCGCCTGGACACATTCCTGTGTGACCTTATCTAGGTGTTCCTGCTCTGGCAGGGGGATTGGACTAGATGATCTTTTGAGGTCCCTTCCAATCTCTAACATACTGTGATACTGTGATACTGTGACTGGAAGAAGGGAAATATAACCCCCATTTTCAGGAAGGGGAAAATGAATGACCAGGGGAACTACAGACCAGTCAGTCTCAACTCTGTGCCTGGCAAAATCTTGGAGCAGAATCTCCTGGAAGGCATGCTAAGGCACATGAAAAACAAGGAGGTAGCTTGTGACAGCCAGCATGGCTTCACTAAGGGGAAATCCTGCCTGACCAATTTGGTGGCCTTCTATGATGGGGCTACGGAACTGATGGACAGGGGCAGAGCAGTTGACGTCATCTACCTAGACTTGTGCAAAGCCTTTGACACTGTCCCACATGACATCGTTGTCTCTAAATTGGAGAGACATCAATTTGGTGGGTGAACCACTTGGTGAATAAAGAACTGGCTGGGTGGCCACATGCAAAGAGTTGTAGTCAATGGCTCGATGTCCATCTGGAGACCGGTAACGAGTGGTGTCCCTCAGGGATCGGTGTTGGGACAGGTCTTGTTCAACATCTTTGTTGGTGACATGGACAGTGGGATTGAGTGCGCCTTCAGCAAGTTTGCCGATGACACCAAGCTGTGTGGTTCGGTTGATAACGCCGGAGGGAAGGAATGCCATCCAGAGGGACCTTGACATGCTTGTGAGGTGGGCTGATGCCAACCTCATGAAGTTCAACCATGCCAAGTGCAAGGTTCTACACCTGGGTCAGAGCAATCCCAGGCACAGCTACAGGTTGGGCAGAGAAGAGATTCAGAGCAGCCCTGCGGAGAAGGCCTTGGGGGTGTTGGTCGATGAGAAAATGAACATGAGCCGGCTTCAGTGTGCGCTCACAGCCCAGAAAGTCAGCTGTATCCTGGGCTGCATCAAAAGGAGCGTGACCAGCAGGTCGAAGGAGATGATCCTGCCCCTCTACTCTGCTCTTGTGAGACCTCACTTGGAGTACTGTGTGCCGTTATGGTGTCCTCAATCTAAAAAGGACATGGAACTTTTGGAACAAGTCCAGAGCAGGGCTACAAGGATGACCAGGGGACTGGAGCACCTCCTGTATGAGGATAGGCTGAGAAAGTCGGGGTTGCTCAGCCTGGAGAAGAGAAGGCTGTGTGAAGACCTCAGAGCAGCCTTCCAGTATCTGAAGGGGGCCTACAAGGATGCTGGGAAGGAGCTATTCGTCAGGGACTGTAGTGACAGGACAAGGGGTAACGGGTGAAAACTTAAACAGGGGAAGTTTAGATTGGATCTAAGGAAGAAATTCTTTACTGAGAGGGTGGTGAGGCACTGGGATGGGTTGCCCAGGGAGGTTGTGAATGCTCCATCCTTGGCGGTGTTCAAGGCCAGGTTGGATGAGGCCTTGGGTGACGTAGTTTAGTGTGAGGTGTCCCTGCCCATGGCAGGGGGGTTGGAACTAGATGATCTCAAGGTCCTTTCCAACCCTAACTATTCTATGATTCTATGTTTCTATAGCCTAATTCTACATGCAGAGCATTTCTACCATAATGCAGTCATACACAGGCTCCACGAAGTATCAATTCCTTTCACAAAAAGCTAAGCAAGCAGTATTTGCCTTGAGAAATGTGGTAGTCCACTTCATGCAGGAAAGGCACTCAGGATCTTTCAGAAAATATTTGCAAAGCAGGATATTTTTTTGCCTTTGAATTTCTGTCAAACACATCAATAAATTATATAAGGAAAATTAACATGTTATGAAAACTGCAAAAGATAGAAATGACTGTGGTGATCAAAGTCTATAAAGCAGAAACAAGGACTGCCACCTGATACATCTATGTGCAAGCAGTGACTCTACAAGTAGTGCATGAATGGTTTTTACCCAGTTAGAAACAGAAGAAAGTTAAATCTACTTCCCCTAAGGCTCATTAAAGTACATCTGTGCTTAGAGTAGTTCAGTAACTATGAGATAGGAATAATTTCTGTGATTATAATAGATAATGGCCACTTTCAAAATTCTGGCATTAAGGCAGAAAGAAAAGCTCAGCCAAGGGGAAGAAACTAGATGTGCTAAAGAAAAAGATCTCCTTTAGGTTCTAAAATTTTACTGACTGGTAACAATTTGTATAAGAAAACTAACTAGTGTGTGTTTGCTTTATTTTCTTTAACACAATCAGTTTTGTCTTAATCTTCTTTTTTTTTTTTTTTTCATTTTTCCTTATCAGAACACAGCACCTTGATCTCATTAATATTCTACATACCTGTAGAGAATGTATGAAAGATTACACGATGTATAAAAAAAAAAAAAAATGAAAAATCAGTGGCTACAGTGCTCTAAAGAGAACTAAAATATTAGTTTCAACAGTGTAGATGATTTCTGTTTTGTCTTGGCTTTTCTTCCTTCCACTTCGTATTTAGTTTAGTAATTCAAGAAAAAAGACATACACAAATTATCCATAACCAGCTCATCAATTCTGTCCCTGTTGCTAATCACTCAATTACTGTATTATACAGAAATTACTTACTAGTTTCAGGTTCATTGTTACCTCAGATTCTTATCGGTTTCAGCATTAGCAAGAAAGACTTCTGGTAAAATCACAGAATCATAAAATCATTGAATAGTTAGATTTGGAAAGGACCATAATAAGATCATCAAGTTCCAACCTGCCTGCCATGGACAGAGACACCTCACACCAAACCTTGTCACTCAGGGCTCTGTCCGGCCTGGCCTTGAACACCGCGAGGGATGGACCATTCGTAACTTCCCTGGGCAACCTATTCCAGTGCCTCACCACCCTCACAGCAAAGAACTTCCTCCTTATATCCAATCTAAACTTCCCCTGTTTAAGTTTTAACCCGTTACCCCTTGTCCTATCTGTTTAAGTTTTAACCCGTTACCCCTTGTCCTATCACTACAGTCCCTAATGAAGAGTCCCTCCCCAGCATCCTTATAGATCCCCTTCAGATAGTGGAAGGCTGCTCTGAGGTCTCCATGCAGCCTTCTCTTCTCCAGGCTGAACAGCCCCAACTTTCTCAGCCTCTCTTCATACGGGAGGTGCTCCAGTCCCCTGATCATCCCCGTGGCCCTCCTCTGGACTTGTTCCAACAGTTCCATGTCCTTTTTAGGTTGAGGACACCAGAACTGCACACAATACTCCAAGTGAGATCTTACGAGAGCATAGTAGAGGGGCAGGATCATCTCCTTCGACCTGATGGTCACAATTCTTTTGATGCAGCCCAGGATACAGCTGACTTTCTGGGCTGCGAGCGCAGACTGAAGTCAACTCATGTTCATTTTCTCATCGACCAGCACCCCCAAGTCCTTCTCCGCAAGGCTGCTCTGAACCTCTTCTCTGCCCAACCTGTAGCTCTGCCTGAGATTGCTTCAACCCAGGTGTATAACCTTGCACTTGGCATGGTTGAACTTCATGAGGTTGGCATCAGCCCACTTCACAAGCATGTCAAGGTCCCTTTGGATGGCATCGCTTCCCTCCGGCGTATCAACCGAACCACACAGCTTGGTGTCATCGGCAAACTTGCTGAAGGCACACTCAATCCCACTGTTCTTGTCACTGACAAAGATGTTGAACAAGACAGGTCCCAACACCGATCCCTGAGGGACACCACTCGTTACCGGTCTCCAGCCGGACATCGAGCCATTGACCACAACTCTTTGCATGTGGCCATCTAGCCAGTTCTTTATTCACTGAGTGCTCCCTCTATTAAATTAAATCTCTAATTTAGAGACAAGGATGTTGCATGGGACAGTGTCAAAGGCTTTGCACAAGTCTAGATAGATGACGTCAACTGCTCTGCCCCTGTCCATCAGCTCCATAGCCCCATCATAGAAGGCCACCAACTTGGTCAGGCAGGATTTCCCCTTAGTGAAACTACGCTGGCTGTCACCAAGCACCTTGCTGTTTTTCATGTGCTTTAGCATGCCTTCCAGGAGAATCTGCTCCAAGATTTTGCCAGGCACAGAGTTGAGACTGACTGGTCTGTAGCTCCCCTGGTCATTCATTTTCCCCTTCCTGAAAATGGGGGTTATATTTCCCTTCTTCCAGTCATTGGGAACTTCACCTGACTGCCATGATTTTTCAGATATGATGGCCAGTGGCTTAGCACCTTCATTTGCCAGTTCCTTCAGGACCCGTGGATGAATTTCATCAGGTCCCATGGACTTGTGCAGGTTCAGGTTCTTAAGGCGGTCTCAAACCAGATCCTCTCCTACAGTGGGGCTAAGGTCTTCCTTCTCACAGTCTGCTTTCAAAGACCTGGGTGGTGCGGTCAGAGCCTTTGCCAGTGAAGACTGAGGCAAAGAAGTCATGAAGAACCTCAGCCTTCTCCAAATCCAGGGTAGCCAATTTTCCTGATAGCTTCCAGAGAGGGCCCATGTTGTCCCTAGTCTGTCTTTTATTCACAATATACCTGTTGAATCTCTTCTGTAATCTCTTTCTGTAGCTGTCAAGGTAGAATGTATGTACCTCTAAAAGTAAAGAATATACTGATGTACCACCAATATTTTTTTGGTGTAATAACCCAGGTAAAGCTTTTCCATCCAAACCTTCTCAGACACAGAAAGACATACTTCAAAGTGATGTTCAGATAAACAGAAATTACACTAACCAGATATTTACTTTTTTTTATCTCTGTCAGAGAATTCTGTTTCGCTATTGTATTAGCAAATGTTAAAAAACTGTTGAAGACTGGATTTCTACCCTAGACAGCCTCTCTCAACCGGCTGTTTAGGTTAAAGAAACAGCTAGGCCAGCTAGGAGAAAGATGGAGCCTGAACAATACCCATTACTGCAGTGCCTCAAAAGGAAAAAGTACTTCCAGAGATTTCTTTGTCAACAGTTGTCTTCTGCAGGTTTTATGTGCAAAGAATAAAGTGTTCTCAGAAGTTGTAATACGATGTTATTGGTATCATATTTTATACTGCTCTTCAACTAAAATTATTGCTTTGAATTTAGGAGGACATAAAGTAAGAGCAATTAAAGATAATGCACTTTTTATAATTTTATGCACTTTAATAGCATTTGAAGGCCTTTGCCAAGATTTCGTTATGTTGCGATGCAAATGTATAAAGTTGGTCTATGCCTTAAAGAACTCACATTCTATAAAACAAAACCAGGACCGGTAAGTGTTATTAACCTTATTTTACAGCTGAGGAAGCTCAGATTGAAGAAAAGAAATCAAAATCCCAAAGTTACATGGAAAATTCTAAAACAGACAGACGTGAAATGCAGATCTGCACCTGAATGAGCTACTTAAAGCACATGTCCTCCTTAGGTCAATCCTCAAGGAAGCCTGTTGACAGAATTCCCCTCTACAAAGTAAATTGTTTAATAATTGAATAGTTGGATGTAAGAATCTTAAAAGTGGAATGAAAACTTACATTGGGATACAAAAACAATTATTGACAGGATAGGGGTTTTTTATGGTTTTGATCCTTTCTGGGTAAAGTAATTGAAAATTTAAATTGACACTACGTTTTCAACATTCTTCCTTACTATTCTTCCTGTTGCATGGTCCTGCTAAGTTCTCCAGCCCTGCCCTAAGCTCCAAATAAACCTACAGGAGCACACATTTAAACAGCATCCACAGTACATTTCTCATCAAATCTTTTACTATTAAACCTTGCAAAATGTCTTCTTATTGCAACGTATCTGAGGCAAAGTGAAATTTCAGCTACAAAGCTGTCCTGGGTTCAGCAGCAGCAGTCAGTTTTTCTCCTTCTTAGTAGGTGGTGCAGCGCTGTGGTTTTGACTTTCAGCCTGGGAATATTACTGATAAAGCCGATGTTTTCAGTTGCTGGCCAGAATGTTTACCCTGACCAAGGACTTTGTGAGTCTCATGCTCTGCCAGGGAGGAGGAGAAGCCGGGAGGAAGCAGAGACAGGACACCTGACCCAAATGAGCCAAAGAGGTATTCCATACCACAGCACGTCATGCCCGGGGATGTAACTGGGAGTTACCCGGAAGGGCACGTCCTCTTCTCTGTCGGGCTCATTTCCAGCGGGTGGTATCGTATTCTCTTCCCTTCTTATTTCTCTTATCATTATTAGTATTGGTGGCAGCAGTAGTGATTTGTGTTATACCTTAGTTACTGGACTGTTTTTATCTCAACCCATGGGAGTTACATTCTTTCGATTCTCCTCCCCATCCCTCGGGGTGGTGAGGGGGGGAGTAGAAACTGTGTGGCTGACTTGCTGACTGACTTAAACCATGACAGAAGCAAACACAGTGACAGGATGGGTTCAGAAGAACATGTTCTAGCCAATTTTCCCTTTTGAACTATATGCATATATATGCATATATGCAATTATATGCAATCTAAATACTGCATGCAAGCATGTACTTACATAAATGCACACATAACAAACTTAAGAAATGCAGAATTTGTTTTGCAACAATTAGTAATTAAGTACAATGTATTTCCATTAAAGGTGGTGGAGTACATGAAAATGAAGTGCAATAGTAATTCAATTTGGTAATATAAAGTCCAATGTCCTCACAGATTTTCTTCACCTAACTTCCACTGCTTTAGGCAGGCTTTAGGTGTGTTTGTCTTCTCCTAAAGCAAGCAACACATTATAAGAGTGTGAAAGAGTGACTTCTTTACTCAAAATAACATAAAATTTTGGGGTTTATCAAATATGGCCTCAGTGAGAAAGAAAACAATGAAGTAGGCAGTTAAGTAATTTTCTACCTAAGCTAGCATTTAATTGTGTCATTCATTTTAATGGCGTTTAGATGTGTTACTAAAGAACAGTAAATGCTCAAAAAAAGTTTTGTCTTTTTTTTTTTTAGTTACACTGAAAGCAAATAGCATTGGATTGGTTTCTCCGAGGTAAGCTTTTGTAGATCCATTTCTTTTTTAGTTAAGAGATGAAATCAAATGTGTAATTTTCTTATTAACTGCAATAATGTATTTGTACTGAAATATTTAGAAGAAAAGTTATCCTAATATCTTGAAACATACAGATCAACATTCAGTCTTGCATTTTCTTATTAATTAATCATAAAACTCTCGAAGTTCTAGCATTCATCAAATAAATTAATAACATGGTATGTGACAGTATTTGATGATGTAATAAATTGCAGAATTTGTTAATACAGAATCTTTTCTTTGTTTTGAATCTATAAAAAGAAAGGCCAGAGGAAAGAAACAATAATTTTAATATAATAAATTCAATTTTTTTACTGGACCTTTTTCTTCTTATTTTACCATATTACTTATTATTGCTACTAAGAACAGTGGCAATGTGCTTCTTTTGGCTGAGATAAAGTTAATTTTTTAATAGTAGCTAGTATGAGGCTATGTTTTGGAATTCTGCTGAGTTACTGATGTTGATAATTCAGGGATGAGAGCAGTGGTTACACAGAGTCAAGGTCTTTTCAGCTCTTCACCCCACCCATCGGTGAGGAGGCTGGGAGTACACAAGTTGGAAGAGGACACAGCCAGGACAGCTGATCCCAGCTGACTCAGGGAATATTCCATACTATATGACGCTGTGATCAGCAATAAAGTAGGGGGAAGATTAGGAGGAAGGCTGCTGCTCAGGGACTGGCTGGACATCAGCTGGTTGGTGATCAATTGTTTTATTTGCATCACTTGTCTTCTTAGGTTTTATTTCCTTATTTTTATAATTTCCTTGTCATTATATTATTAGTGTTAGTATTAGTATCAGTATTATATTCTGTTTCAGCTATTAAACTCTTATTATCTCAACCCATGAGTTTCCTCACCTCTACCTGTCTGATTCTCTTTCTCCATCCTTCTTGGGTACAATAAGTGAGCGGCTGGGTGGGGCTCAAATGCTAGCTAGGCTTAAACCGTGACACAACACAAAGAATATTAATAAAGTGAATGTATTATATAGAAAACAAATAGGAAAAGTTTACATCTAATGGAATTTAAAAGGGAAATCGAGGTAGAGAGGGTTTGAAGATGAAAAAAATAAAGTAGATCCTTCCATTGAGTTACAAGGTTCAGATTGGACTCCCTTGCTTTCTAAACTTCCTCTCAGAGAGGAACCTAGTTGCATCTGAATTCAATCGTAGCCTCAGATCTGGCAACCATTTACGTCTAATGAAAAAAATATAAAGAATAAAGAAATCGTCCTGTTGAGTAATGAGGTTCAGACTAGACCTGCTTGCTTTCTAAACAGCCTCTTAGAGAGGAGCCTAGGTGCAGCTGGATCTAGACTTAGTCTCAGACCTGGTCAACAGTATTCATATAAAGGATTACAAATGTCATTTAGAAACAGCATGTACTTTTAAAGTGAATCATAAGATTTCTAACAACACTTGATAATTGAACCTAATATATACAACGTTAAATAGCTAAACCAGCATACACACTAATACATATATAAATATACACACAAATATATACACATATATATGCATACACACATACGTATGTTAGAAATTTCCCTTGGGTGCAGTGAAATGTAAAACTATAATAGAATACTCACATCAGCTTTCTCAACACTCCTCAGCATTGAAGGATAGATTGTCAGTGAGCAGAAGCAACAGCCCAGGTAACAATCCCCCTATTTCATAAACATAAGAGTTTACAGGCTCTGTGAAGTGTTCTAGTCAGAGGGAGGTACTGGTCACAGCCTGCTGCAGTCCAGGAGGCCTCAAAGGGTGTCCCTCCTGGGACCACTATTTGTAGGACAATGAGATGATTTGACTTAGTCATCTGCAAATTTTCATTCTGGCCTCAGTTCTGTGTCAGTTTCACCAGTTGTACAACAGTTATGTTCCAGGTTGTTAGGGAGTGACTGATCTTCCCAAAAGAACTCCTGGTGAGACTGGGGAGTATCCAACCTTCCTGATCTCTGTGTGCCAAGCCTCACCGTTGCTAGGCAACCAGAGTTCTTGGTATGGCTAGGGAGCACCCAGCTTTGCATCTGTGTAAAGGCTGGTGCCTGACAGGAATTCTTGGGGAAGTGGGGGGGGAGGGGAGAGGGTGGGGGTAGGTGATAGACCACCACAGAATAACTGACAAGTGAAACCTTGCAGCACAAAAAAAAATTTAAAAAGCCGTGTGTAACTCTGAAAGCCTTCGAGGTAAATAATTTCCAACCACAAAAGGGGGTCAAACTTTCAAGAACAGCTGCAAAAATTGTGTTCTGGATCATTCACCCCAAAAACTCTGTACCTTGCCTTGACATATCATACAGTGTGGGCTACACAAGAGTTTGCACTTTTAGAGTACTAGTGACTGCTTCATAGGGAATCATTTTATAAACAGAATAACATCACTGTTCACTGGTAATTATCACCTGCAATCTGTTACCTACTGCACAATCTACGTTGTGTATGTAAGTATTAGATCTCTTAAATGTAACTGATTAACCAGAACACTGGTTTGTAAACCAGGGATCATGAGCTGTTCGAAGCTGGCTGACAGGCCACAGTCAGTTCGTGGTGGAAAATAGCTCTTTCTCAAACTGGTGACCTGTCACTTGTGAGGTTCCCCAGGGATCAATATTGGCAGGGGAGCCATGAGGAACCAGTAATGGAGAGCAGGGTTAGAGAAAGGCATCTTCAGAGAATTAATGGATGGACAACCATTATCAAATTTACAGACACTGGTAAAATGGTGGAGATTGTTAGATAGAGGCGCACCAAAAAAGGAATAAACCCCTGCAACATCAAGAGAACACATAATCTCCACAGCTCTTCTGAATGAATGCAAACCTAACAACTTCCCAGTGACAGGAAACTCCCTCTGCCATCGCCAGTAAGTGAACTGGGAGATGATAGGTGGCTATATATTAAAAGGCTTACTAAGAACAAAAATGGGGATTTATTAATTACATTTCCCTATAGCCCTTTTAAAGGGTTACCGGTTACCTTTCCAACAGATATGGGAGCCCAAATATCAGCTCTAAATACTGAGACAGCAAGAGGAAATGATAGACACCAGAGGAAAATATTTCACGGTGAAAACAATCAGCCATTGGAATAATGGCCCCAGAGAATGGTGAATTCCCAAGCACTGGACACTTTTATAATTCAGCTGGACAGGGTACTGAGACATCTAGTCTAGGTCATGCTTTGGCAAGAAATGCTGGACCAGATGATCCCTGAAGTCATTTCCAACGTGGTATTCTGTGATTCTAAGATTAAATTTATCATCCTCTTAGTCCTATCTAAAATCACACATGGATTGTGAAAATCCCCATTTATCAAAGTATTTCTTAATAAATTTTGAATGTAATAATTCACAGAAATTAAAATCTGTGTTTGTTTTCATTCTGACTTTTCTTCTTTTACTCTAATTTCTTGAAAATTAAATAAATGCATTAACTAAAGAAGAAGCGGACAGCAGCAAAACATTAATAGTGTTTTTTAATTTTAATGTACTTGTACAATGGGAGATAACCATAAACCCCAGTAGAAATCTACTGGCATAAATGAAAGCATAATTGATCTCTGTGAATTTTAGTGATATTTTAGTGATGCAGCTTAGAAATCTCTTTTGAATTAATTTTCAGAACTAAAAATCCCATCTAGATAGCAAAAATGAAATGAAATATTACTGAAAAGTTGGTTGCATACTCTAAAGGAATAGTCACAACTAACAGAAATTCAGATTCATTCAGTAATATAGGACTGAGGGAACTAATGAATATTTACGTTTTTCTGTCCAAGATGCAAGGAGGTTTTGAACAGCCTGGTCTAGTGGAAGGTGTCCCTACCTGTGACGGGGTGGTAGGAAATAGATGATCTTTAAGGCCCCTTTCAACCCAAAACATTTCATGATTCTATGCTAATGACATGCAAGTATTATATTCTTCCATTTTCACATATTTATGAACTTTTATTAAAGTGAAGTGGAACATTAACACTTATTGTCATTCTTCAGTCGATTTATCTTACTTAGACACACTGATTCTTAGTCTTTTTTTTTGTTGGGTTTTTTGTTGTTGTTGTTGAAACCAGGTTGTCTTCATAGAATGGGCTACTAGTTTAGATGGGTTGACTTCTGGGTGGGCTATCCAGAGTGACCTTGACATGCTTGTGAGGTGGGCCGATGCCAGCCTTATGAAGCTCAACCAAGCCAAGTGCAAGGTCCTACACCTGAGTCGGGACAACCGCAGGCACAGCTACAGGCTGGGTGGAGAAGAGGTTCAGAGCAGCCTTGCTGAGAAAATGAACATGAGCAGGCTTCAGTGTGCTCTTACAGCCCAGAAAGTCAACCGTATCCTGGGCTGCATTAAAAGAAGCGTGACCGAAGTGGTCGAAGGAGGTGATCCTGCCCTTCTACTATGCTCTCGTCAGACCTCACCTGGAGTATTGTGTACAGTTCTGCTGTCCTCAACATAAAAAGGACATGGAACTGTTGGAACAAGCCCAGAGGAGGGCCACGAGGATGATCAGGGGAGTGGAGCACCTCCCGTATGGAGATAGGCTGAGAAAGTTGGGGCTGCTCAGGCTGGAGAAGAGAAGGCTGTGTGGAGATCTAATAGTAGCCTTCCAGTATCTGAAGGAGGCATACAAGGATGCTGGGGATGGACTATTCATCTGGGACTATAGTGATAAGACAACGGGTAACGGGTTAAAACTTAAAAAGGGGAAGTTCAGGTTAGATCTAAGGAGGAAGTTCTTTACTGTGAGGGTGGTGAGGCACTGGAACAGGTTGCCCAAAGAAGTGGTAAATGCTCCATCCTTGGTGGTTTTCAAGGCCGGGCTGAACAGAGCCTTGGGTGACATAGTTCAGTGTGAAGTGTCCTTGCCCATGGCAGGGGCTTGGAAGTAGATGATCTTAAGGTCTTTTCCAATCCTAACTATTCTATGATTCTATGCTTCTAGGAAAAGAATTGTATCAGTAAAGCAAGAAATAAAAATAACTCCCTGCTTAAGGATTCAAAGACAAGTATCATAATGGGAAATGTAAAAGTACCATTTCACGTGCGGCTTATTCTGAAATGTGAAGTGAGTCTGGATTCACTGATGGTGTCAGTATAATGAATAAATGACATTTTGTAATGACACAAAACCTTTCATGCAGAAATAAGAACTATGAGGATCGAGCTATAGAACTATGCCAAAAGTATTCTTCATGTCTGCTGAGTGCTCATGAAGATACACATCAGCCAGGAAAGGAATATTTCTCCTTTGGAAATATGATAAGATTTAAAAAATTTTAAAGTTAGATAAAGGTGGAGACCATCCAAATTATCATAGAAACAGTGCCACTCAAAAAAAATTTGGTGATTTTTGCAGGAAATGGCTGTGACATTTTCAACTTGTTAAAAAGCAATGAAACAAAGAAAGATATTGCCGAACTGGGAGGAAATGAGACTTTGAAGAACTGAACTTCTAAAACCTAATATAACGTCTCTATACTTTTCTATGACACTGTGCTAAAAAGATAAAGAAAACTCCTTTGTGCTCTCGCAAGCAAGATGTATTATCATAGAATCATAGCTGAAGACTGAGAAAGAGCTATGGGTCACCTGGTCTTCCACCCCACATTTCAAACTAGCCAAAGAGGTATTCCATACCACAGCACGTCATGCCCAGGGATGTAACTGGGAGCTCCCCGGAAGGGCACGTCCTCTTCTCTGTCGGGCTCATTTCCAGCGGGTGGTATCGTATTCTCTTCCCTTCTTATTTCTCTTATCATTATTAGTATTGGTGGTAGCAGTAGTGATTTGTGTTATACCTTAGCTACTGGACTGTTTTTATCTTAGCCCGTGGAGTTACATTCTTTCGATTCTCCTCCTCATCCCTCGGGGTGGTGAGGGGGGGAGTAGAAACTGTGTGGCTGACTTGCTGACTGACTTAAACCACGACAGTTCTTTTTGGCGCCCAGCGTAGGGCTCGAAGGGTTGAGACAGCGACAGATCTGACCGGAGTATGTCTAATCATATTTGTGATAAGCATTCAGTGTTTTGGATTAATAGTCACTCATCACAATGCTGATTTATTGGCTCTCAAAGCTGTTGTTTTTGATCTCACAGTTTCGATATGCCATAGCTTACTTAGAGCTGGTATTTGCTGTGTTAGTGTTTTTCAAGTGTGGGGCTTGGGCTAAGGTTCTTGTCTCATTGTATTTTATGGTAATGACTTGTAATACAATAGAATCATTGATCATGAAACTAATCTGACTTATGTTCCCAGTGTGGTCACCACCTTTATACTTTGGGAATTATATAATACAAGTGCTTAGCAATTACACATCTTTTTTCTCCTTCCTGGGCGGTCAACCTATGAAGGAGACATTCTCTTACCCTCCCAGTGCCTCTCCCAGATCGTTTACAGCATCGTTTGAGAGTTTTGAAGTTTTTGAATGGCCTTTTAATATTGTTGAGACCTGTTTGCTGATTGTGATGGGGATCACCATGTTGGCATGCATACAGAGTGCGTTTTGTCCACGACCATTTCATCAGATTTCAAGAGTTAAGCAGAGTCAGGTTTGGGTCTTGTCTGGGGTTAGACGACAATATAAGGGGACCAAGAGATTTTCCGCGAGGCTGGACAGCCATGAGTGGCAGGGTGTGTGGGATAGTATGGGCAAGTATCTAGGTCAATGGGCCCCTCCAGTGTTTTGGAATTTCACCACTGAACAAGTGGAAAATCTGGAAGAATTAATAGAGCACTTAAACGAGGTGTGTTGTCATCCTGGTCATACCAGAGAGGGACAAATCATGTCAACGTGTTGAGGCTTGGCCTATGCTTACAGGGCCTTGTTCAACACTATCCAGCACCTTCAAAAGGAAAAAAATGTCCCTGGATCTGAGGGCGAAGCAACAGACAGCACAGCTACTCCAGCTCCGAGCACAGCAGCTACACCACCCCTAGCGACAAGTACAGCCACTACTCAAACTTCGACTGCAAAAAACAGTGAAGCTACCCCATCTCCAAGCACAGCAGCTACACCACGCCCAGCCACAAGTACAGTTGTTACTCAAACCACAGTGATAATGACTGCAGCTAAACCAGAGGACCAATTCGTACCAATATCGATTGCCCCTGTATGCAAGAGAAAAAGCAAAAAAGAGACAAGAAGGGTGAAGCAAGATGAAGAAACAATGTATTCACCACCCGGGCCACCATCTGATCAGAAGTCATCATCACATGACGAAGAAGAAGGGGTGACTTCTCAACCTTGGACCTCAATCGAGCTACAGAATATGCAAAAAGACTTTACCTGTCAACCAGGGGAGCACATCATCACCTGATTGCTCCGACGCTGGGACAATGGGGTCGATGGTCACGAACTAGAAGGTACGGAAACCAAACAGCTGGGATCACTTGCTAGAGAAGGGGGAATTGACAAAGCAATTGCAAGAGAGAAAAAGTCCCTCAGTCTTTGGAGGCGGCTTTTGGCGCTGTGAAAGAAAGGTTTCCATGCAAGGACGATGTTATGAGTCGTTCGGCCAAGTGGACTGCTTTAGACAAAGGCGTCCAGTCTCTGAGGGAATCAGCCATCGTAGAGATGATCTATCACATCAAACCGAATAACGGGAATATACCCATAGATCCAGATGAAGTCGAATGTACACGACCCATGTGGCAAAAACTTACACGGAATGCACCGTCATCATATGCCCATTCACTGGTAACAGTAACCTGGAATGACGTAATACCACTAACAGTGGATGAAATGATTCATAAACTCTGAGAGTTCAAAGACAATCTCACCCCTTCCATCATCTCAGCTGTGGAAAAACTGTCCCAGGATCTCAAACAATTGAGGGACGATCTATCTGATTTATCCAGCTCCTCACCTGTACCAACACACGTCTCAGCTATTAACAAAAGATGTCTTATTGTTCGAGACAGAAGATATAGAAGGCATACAACACAGGCCACCCTATGGTTTTACCTGTGTGATCACGGAGAACACATGACAAAGTGGGATGGAAAACCTACTTCAGCTTTGGAGGAATGGGTGCGTGAATTGAAAATAGGAACAAAGGTCAAGGCTGATCATCCCATGAGAGCTGCGGCTTCAGTCTCTGGTGAAGCAGGTTCCCAGATGGAGCGGAAGAGCTGATTTTACTCCAGCTCCTGTGATAACGAAGAATAATCCCTTTCAACAAGACTTAAGTGTCCAACGTTGTGATGACTATTAGAGAGGCCCTGCCTCCAGCCAGGTGGAGATAGGGGATAATCGGATTTACTGGACTGTGTGGGTCAGATGGCGTGGCACATCAGTCCCACAGAAGTATAAGGCTCTAGTAGATACCAGTGCAGAGTGTACCCTGATGCCGTCAAGCTGCCAAGGGGTGGAACCCATCTATATCTCTGGAGTGACAGGAGGATCCCAAGAGCTGACTGTACTGGAAGCTGAAATCAGCCTGACTGGGAGGAAATGGCAAAAGCACCCCATTGTGACTGGCCCAGAGGCTCCATGCATCCTTGGCATAAACTACCTTGGGAGAGGGTACTTCAAAGACCCAAAAAGGGTACCGATGGGCTTTTGATATTGCTGCTTTGGAGACTGAGGAAATTGTGCAGCTGTCCACCTTGCCTGGTCTCTCAGAGGATCCTTCTGTTGTGGGGTTGCTGAAGGTCAAAGAACAGCAAGTGCCATTCACGACCACAACAGTGCACCGGCGGCAGTATCGCACCAACCGAGACTCCCTGATTCCCATGCATAAGCTGATCCGTAGTCTGGAGAGTCAGGAAGTGATCAGCAGGACCCATTCACCCTTTAATAGCCCCATATGAGTGCAAAAGTCTAATGGAGACTGAAGACTAACAGTAGACTATCGTGGCCTGAATGAAGTCACACCACCATTGAGTGCTGCCGTACCAGACATGCTAGAACTTCAGTATGAACTGGAGTCAAAGGCAGCCAAGTGGTATGCCACGACTGATATTGCCAATGCATTTTTCTCAATTCTTTTGGCAGCAGAATGCAGGCCACAGTTTGCTTTTACTTGGAGGGGCGTCCAGTACACTTGGAACCGACTGCCCCAGGGGTGGAAACACAGCCCTACCATTTGCCTTGGACTGATCCAGAATGCACTGGAACAGGGGCAAGCTCCAGAACACCTGCAATACATTGATGACATTATTGTGTGGGGCAATACAGCGGAGGAAGTCTTTGAGAAAGGGAGGAAAATAATCAAAATCCTGCTGAAAGCCGGTTTTGCCATAAAACGGAGTAAGGTCAAGGGACCTGCACAGGAGATTCAATTTTTGGGAATAAAATGGCAAGATGGACGTCACCAGATCCCCACAGATGTGATCAACAAAATAATAGCAATGTCTCCACCAACTAATAAGAAAGAAACACAAGCTTTCTTGGGTGCTGTGGGGTTCTGGAGAATGCACATCCCAAATTACAGTTTGATTGTAAGCCCTCTCTATCATGTGACCCGGAAGAAGAATGATTTTAAATGGGGCCCTGAGCAACAACAAGCCTTTGAGCAAATTAAACGTGAGATAGTTCATGCAGTAGCCCTTGGACCAGTCTGAACTGGGCCAGATGTAAAAAATGTACTGTACACCGCAGCTGGGGAGAATGGTCCTACCTGGAGCCTCTGGCAGAAAGCTCCAGGGGAGACTCGAGGTCGACCCCTCGGCTTTTGGAGTCGGGGATACAAAGGATCTGAGGCCAGCTATACCCCAACTGAGAAAGAGATACTGGCAGCCTATGAAGGGGTTCGAGCTGCTTCGGAGGTGATTGGCACTGAAGCACAGCTCCTCCTGGCACCCCGGTTGCCCGTTCTGGGCTGGATGTTCAAAGGCAGGGTCTCCTCTACACATCATGCAACCGATGCGACATGGAGTAAATGGGCTGCACTAATTACACAACGAGCTCGAATAGGAAATCCCAGTCGTCCAGGCATTCTAGAAGTCATCATGGACTGGCCAGAGGGCAAAGATTTTGGAATGTCACCAGAGGAGGAAGTGATGCGTGCTGAAGAGGCCCCACCATATAATAAACTGTCAGAAAGTGAAAAGCTGTACGCCTCGTTTACTGATGGGTCCTGCCGTATTGTGGGAAAGCATTGGAAATGGAAGGCAGCCGTAAGGAGTCCTCAACGACAAGCTGCAGAAACTGCTGAAGGAGAGGGTGAATCGAGTCAGTTTGCCGAGGTGAAAGCCATCCAGCTGGCCCTGGACATTGCTGAACGAGAAAAGTGGCCAGTACTTTATCTCTATACCGACTCATGGATGGCAAATGCCCTGTGGGGGTGGTTGCAGCAATGGAAGCAGAGCAACTGGCAACGCAGAGGTAAACCCATCTGGTTTGTGGCAAGACACCGCTGCCCAGGTGCAGAACCTGATGGTGAAGGTACACCATGTAGACGCCCATGTACCCAAGAGTCGGGCCACTGAGGAACACCAGAACAACCAACAAGTGGATAAAGCTGCTAAGATTGAAGTGGCTCAGGCGGACTTAGATTGGCAACATAAGGGTGAATTATTTTTGGCCTGGTGGGCCCATGACACTTCAGGTCATCAGGGCAGAGATGCAACATACAGATGGGCCCATGATCAAGGGGTGGACTTAACAATGGACACTATTGCCCAAGATATTCATGAGTGTGAAACATGTGCTGCAATTAAACAAGCCAAACGGTTAAAGCCTCTTTGGTATGGAGGACGATGGCTGAAGTATAAATATGGGGAGGCCTGGCAGATTGATTATATCACACTCCCACCAACCCGCCAAGGCAAGCGCCATGTGCTTACCATGGTGGAAGCAACCACCGGATGGCTGGAAACATACGCTGTGCCCCACGCCACTGCTCGGAACACTATCCTGGGCCTTGAGAAACAGATTTTGTGGTGACACAGCACTCCAGAGAGAATTGAATCAGACAATGGGACTCATTTCCAGAATAACCTTATAGACACTTGGGCCAAAGAGCATGGCATTGAGTGGGTATATCACATCCCCTACCATGCACCAGTCTCTGGGAAAATCGAATGGTACAATGGGCTGTTAAAAACTACACAGAGAGCAATGGGTGGTGGAACTTTCAAGCATTGGGATACACACGTACCAAAGGCCACCTGGTTTGTCAACACCAGAGGATCTGCCAACAGGGCTGGCCCAGCCCAATCGAACTTTTACATATTGTAGAGTGGAACAAAGTTCCTGTGGTGCACATGAAGAATTTGCTGGGGAAGACAGTCTGGGTTATTCCTGCTTCAGGTAAAGGCAAACCCACTCGTGGACACTTTCAGTTTCCCTCATTTACCTCTGCAATAACTCCATCATGGTTTTGACCAAACTGTAATTTCTGTAAAGATGCCAGCTTAGTCTAAAGTTACCAGAAATGGAAAAAAATTCAACCTTTCTTTTGATATTCTGTTTTCAGGGTTTATCACCCTTACATTTAAAAAGCTATTAATGTTCAATGTTACCTTCAAACCATCAAAGAGCCCTTTAAAGCCTTTCATTATCTTCTTATGAAAATAATTATTCCTTGTTATCAATTACTAGTATGTTTCATTTTTAATATTCTTCATATATAAATAAATGCCTTCAGGCCTTTTGCATCTGTTCTCTTTTTCAGTTTCTATTAACATGCAGCTACCTGAAGGATATCTGATCACACAGGATACTTTAATTAAAGGTGAGGTCCATTCCTTAAGTCTAGTCAGTGTTCTTTTGCTTTGTGTTAATTTTTATCACAGCAGTTCATCATCTATATGCTGTACTGCATATTAAGTAGACCATTGAACTGTTTTCAGAATCACCATTTTCTGTATATTATCTCCACTTCTATACATATAACACATTACACCCAAAAAATTAAAAATTTTCATATTTTTTTTTCACTGCCTATTGGACAAGATTTAACCTTTTTTAATGTCAGATCTTCCTTGTTTATAATTCTTAAAAATCTTTGTGCCATACATTTTTTTTTTCCTCTGCAATTTTGTATTATTTTCTAAATCATCGATGACAATCATTCAGGAATGTTATCAGCTCCTATAAAAACACTGATTTGGTAGCCACCAGTTCTTGCTGATTTCCCCCATGATACCTACCTGCCCTTATGAGGAGAGGCTGAGGGAGCTGGGTTTCTTTAGCTTGGAGAAGAGGAGACTGAGGGGTGACCTCATCAATGTTTACAAATATGTAAAGGGTGAGTGTCAGGATGATGGAGCTAGGCTTTTCTCAGTGATAACCAGTGATAGGACAAGGGGTAATGGGTGTAAACTGGAGCATAAGAGGTTCCATGTGAACATCAGGAAAAACCTCTTTACTGTGAGAGTGACAGAGCACTGGAACAGATTGCCCAGGGGGGTTGTGGAGTCTCCTACGTTGGAGATATTCAAGACCCGGATGGGCAAGTTCCTGTGTGATGTACTCTAGGTTACCCTGCTCTTGCAGGGGGGTTGGACTAGATGATCTTTTGAGGTCCCTTCCAACCCTCGGGATTCTGTGTTTCATAGGGTACAAAAGGCTTGTTTTACTTTATGTCACTGCACTTGGTGATTGGGTTCTTGTCAGTCAAGTATGTATCACGGTATTGTTATCCACATATCTGAAAAAGAACTTGATGCAGGAAAAAGCCTTAAGACTTATCTAAAAGAGTGGTTGCAGCAGCATTTTGAAAAACAAAATCCTAAAAGCAAGGATAATGAATATCTTTCGAAAGCAGGCAGAAAAAATTCAACAAACTAAACAAGCCTAATGGAGACATTTCATGTCCTTTCCAAAGATGCATCTTCATAGTGCATTCATTACAGCTGGGAAGCAATTTTTGAATTTCATTATTCCAATTAATTCTTTCAGGGACATTCCAAATCTAGACTGAAAATGATGCAATTCTTATTTTGCATCATGAGCATATTTTCAGTCAGATACAGAGCATGCAATGGCATATTGGAAGTCAGATACTTAGAATCACAGAACCATAGAATAGTAGGGTTGGAAAGGACCTGAAGATCATCTAGTTCCAACGCCCCTGCCATGGGCAGGGACACCTCACACTAAACCATGCCACCCAAGGCTTCGTCCAATCTGGTCTTGAACACCACCATGGATGGAGCATTCACAACTTCCCTGGGTAACCCATTCCAGTGCCTCACCACCCTAACAGTAAAGAATTTCTTCCTTATATCCAGTCTAAACTGCCCCTGTTTGAGTTTTAACCCGTTACCCCTTGCCTTGTCACTACAGTCCCTGATAAATAGTCCATCCCCAGCATCCCTATAGCCCCCTTTCAGACACTGGAAGGATGCTATCCCACATAAACTACAGTTTGCAAACTAACAAATACATATTCCTAAGTTTTATGCATTTTTCAAACATGCCTGGCAAATGTAATGAATATTCCTCAGTCCTTGACATTTTCCTCTTTCTCTAAATAACCTGGTGGAACAGTATTTGGACTTTAAATTACCTTTGAAGGACAAAATTTGCAACCTCTCTCCCTAGTTGTGTGTCAGGTTCCTCAGTACTGTAACCATGGAGAATTTCTGAGCTGTCTAATGAAACTTTTCTCAACAGGCCTGATGCTGTGGTGTTGATACCAATGTCAATATTCCTTACTGTGGTATCAGAGCCTACATATACAAGGTAATGATTTCCAAGTGTTAAAAGAAAGTTATTTTAAGATAACACCTTTTTTTATTTTTTTTTTTTTTTCGGAGTGAGTCTTATTTTCCCATTGTTGCCTTTTCCTTTGGCAGAGTTTTGCAGCAAGTATTCTTTTGCAGCTACTGAGCAATTTTTAAATCAGTCCTCCTGTTACCACAACCAAAGCATCAAATTGGTTCATTATATTCCAGACACTGCAATCACTCTCACCTTTGTCTTTCATAGTTTCTCTAATTTAATCCAAATGTTTTTAGCCTCTTTTTTTTTCCCTTTTTTTTTTTTTTTTTTTGTACCAATACAGGCTAGGAGCTGCATAGGAGCTGTGTGAGTGGGGAGCAGCGTTGCTGACAGGGCCCTGGGGGTCATGGCGGACAACCAGCTGAACATGAGTTAGCAGTGTGCCACTGCAGCAACAAAGGTAAACTGATAAATTAGATCCTTGGCTGCATACACAGGGACATTTCTAACAGTGTAGAGGTGTGTTTATCCCACTCCAGTCAGTGCTTGGCAGGATGCACCTGGAGTGCTGTGTTCAGTTTTGCCCCCCATAATTCAACAAAGACACAAACAGAGTGTGGGTCCAGGGGAGGACTACAAAGATAATCAAAAGGCTGGAAAACCTGTCCTATAAGTAAAGGCTGGAGGAGCTATGTCTTTTCTCCCTGGAGAAGAGAAAGGTCAGGGGGACCTCACCATTGTATTCCAGTGTTGAAGTATACTTCAGGGGCACCTACAAAGAGAACAGAGGCTCTCTCTTCACAAGGAGCCATGTGGAGAAGAAAAAGGGTAACACCTACAGGTTACATAAAGAGAGGTTTCAGTTCAGCTTAATAAAGAATTTCTTTACAGCAAGAGCAATCATTCACTAGAGCACCCTCGCTGGTGATGTGGTAGAGTCCCCATGACTGGAGGTTTTCAAGATGTGATTGAACAGGGTGCTATATAACCTCCTTTCCCACAAATAGTTTGACCAGATGATCTTTGGAGATCCCTTCCAACCTGTACATTTCTATGGTTCTATGATTTTATGATTGCCTGTTCCCTGATCTAGAACCTACATTAACTGCTAAGGAACATCAACGAATGAGTGCAGCAGAGGCACAGCTGAATTTTAAATACAGGAAATGGGAAGTGCAAAGTAATGACACCACCAGAAATTCTAATACATTTGTGGGGACAAAACATGATCATAGACACAAAAGCAGGCTATCAGATTTAGAACTATGGTCAATGTGGTATTGTTTGTACTAAGGAACGTAGGGAAAAATTGTTAATGCTTTCTTAAAGCAACATGTCCTGAAACCTTGGCCTTATATTTTAACTTTTAGGGGCAAAAACCCCAAGAAAAGATCAAAATATGGTCATATTTTCAGGGTTTTGCAAAAACAGAAGACCAAAAACACTAACCACCAAAACCTAAAACAGTATAAAAAAAACCCCTGAAAATGTAGACTCTGAAATGCATTCATTTTTCTGCTATATGCACAGGGCAGCTGGTCATGTTTTCTTTTTTTTTTTTTTTACTTTTTATTTTTTAATTTATCACCTGGATTTTAAAGTCTGTGTGGTTTGAAACTTTTCACAGAGGACCTTACATTGCCTACATTACCGCCCAATTTATTTCATGTTTAAAATACGATTGTTCAGTCACACTTGCATGTCACATATTTACCTTTTTTTACTTCCTTTCTATTTCTCTGAACCCTAACCTCCCTATAATTGAAAAAAATATGCAACGTTCTTCTCTGCTGTGATGAGGTACAGAGAACTTTTAAATTCTTTTGAAAAAAAAGACGTGGTGCAGTACCTTTAGGAAACCAACAACAAAAGGCCACTTGTGCTGTCATTGGCTGAGGTAGAGTTAGTATTCGTTATAGTGGACAGTATGGGGCTGTGTTTTGCATTTGTGCTGGAAACAGTGCTGATCATTCATTCATAAAGGGATATTTTAATTTTTGGTGAGCAATGCTCACACAGAACCAAGGTCTGTTCTGCTCCTCACCCCACTCATCCCACCCTATTAGTGAAGAGACAGGGTGCACTAGAAGCTGGGAGGGGACACAGCCAGGACAGCTGAACCCAAATGACCCAAGCGATTTCGCACAACATATGGTGTCATACATGTAAAGCTGGGAAAAGAAGAAGAAAGCGTGAGGATGATGTTCAGAGTTATGGCATTTTGTCTTCCCAAGTCATCATTACTCTTGAGGGAGCACTGCTTTCCTGGAGATGGCTGAACACATGCCTGCCCATGTGAAGTGGTGAAAGAATTCCTTGTACTGCTTTGCTAGTGTGCACACCTTTTGCTTTGCCTGTTAAATTGTCTTTATCTCAACCTGTGAGTTTTTTCACTTTTGATTCTGTTCTCCATCCCACTACGGAAGAGTGAACAAGCGGCTGTGGGTGCTTAGTTGCTGGCTGGGGTCAAACCACAAAACAACTTATATGGAGAAAAAATACACACTCCCTTCTCTATTTTTTCCTTTACTGGTTTGTTAGAATAGTTCAAATTCATCTTAGAATTCTTTAAAGAAAAAATCCAAACAAAATTAAAATAAATGGAAACATCCCCAGAGTTCAGGTAATTTACTGTATCTTCAGAATTATTTCTTTACAAAGGGAGAAACATTTGTGTATTTTTATACCTCAGAATGAGTTAACTCATTTCAGCATTGTAAGCTTGTTTAATTCTAACCAGGTGTTCTATAAAACTGCTCGTTCCCAGTGGGTAAACCAGAGAGATAATGCTTTGAACTCACCTTATATCTGTCACAGAAAAAGAATTTTGATCCTTTTTTTCAAAGGAGCTGTAGTCAATTCTCCTGAAAAGCCATAAATTTAGCATAGCAGTAAATTAAAAATTGCAGGGAAAATCGCATTTTTCTTGACCTTTTCCCCCAAAATGTCATCACATTGCTCTTTCCACAGCTATATTTGAAAAGGCAAGGTAAGTAAGATGTAAGGTAAGTAAGGAAAATAAGATGTAAGGTAGAGCTTAGAAGATTTCTCACAATCCTTGAAGAAAAAAAAAACCTCAAATAACTTTCTACTGTAGGAGTGTAGTATCATTGTTATTTTTATAGTTGTTCTTATTATAGCTATCATTGTATGTATTGTAATTTTATTATCATTAATATACAATACAATACGTATATTATGAATAGTACATAATACTTTTTTTTATAAATAATATAAAATGCATATTTTTTTCACAGAAATATAATCTTATGTCACAAAACATGATCTGATGCTTGAATTATGAGCACTTAGATCACTATATGGAAAGTTTGTTATATGGCCTTTTCATTTCAAAATTTGTTTCCTGCCTTTTCATTTCCTGGGACTGGATGGGAGCCCTCTGATTCAAACCTGCATGAAAACAGAACAGAGACGTTTCATCTAGATAGGTGTACAGTTCGCTTTCTCTTCTTTTCAATGATATGAAGACAAACATATGCTTCATAAAGGGAAGATAAACATTTGGACATCATCTCTGGAACTGAGGGAGGCTGAAGGCAGAGAATATGAAAGAAAGGCACAAGATGTGGGACATTCTTTGTGCTGTTAACTGGAGCATTTCTTGGAAGTGTTCTGGAATGTGTAAAGTAGAGGAGGTCAATGGGAAGGTAAAAAAAACAAAAGGAGCATTTTTTATTTCTTACATAGAACTCTTTCTCTTTCATATTAAGGTATGCTGTGAGATCTGAAAGTGAAATGACAGGTGCAATATTCTGTTGGCACTCACATTGGATAATTAACTGATTGTCTTTAGGCATTGAAATGAGTCATGTGAGGCTATCTCTGAAGATGTTTCTGTCAAACACTTCTGAAAAGATGCAATATAAGTATTGAACCTTCATTTAAAATAACAACTTTTCCTGACCACTACAACTCTTATACTTTTGGCCAGGATTCTGGCCACAAAGGATTGTATTTAGAAAACAGAATAAAAGCCATACATGCTAGATTGAAGAGTTTATGTTGATTGCCTAAAGTTGTACATTAACATAGAATCAGTAAGAAAGAAAGGTCACATATGTCATATTATTTCTAACTGTCTTGTTTAACGAACCTAAAATCGTTATGAAAAAATTCTGTTTGTCACAAGATAGTATTAACATTTATTTTGCACAAAGATCAGCAGCGATAGAAAGTGTCTCATTCGTATGGAAAATGTCTTGCTGAAAATACTCAATTGCTCTCAGCTGTTTTTTAGACTACTGTACAGTGATTTTAACTAAACAAAATCCTTGGTTGATATAAAGCAGAAAAATTCTCTTTTGGTAAGTAAAATTGGATCAGTTTATAGCAGACAAGTTTGTGGGTTTTGTTTAGTTTTGTTTCGGGATTTTGTTTGTTTGTTTGTTTGGGTTGTTTGGTTTGGTTTGGTTTGGTTGGTTTGGTTTGGTTTGGTGGGTGTTTTTTTGTCCTCCTCCACCCAGGAGGGGAAGGAGTGTTAAAGACTTCTGTCAAAGACACTGATTGTTTCAAAGTATTTCAAGGATACCACCATGTACAAAATAGATATGAAGTATTAGACATTATTTCATGGGGTTTTTTTAGAATACTTCTAATTATTCACCTCAAAATGCTTTCTACATGTCAGTAAACTACAGTAACACTTGCCACAGTTGCGTATGCTGGTATTTTACACACAGTTACACTGGGTTAGAGGAAATGTTACGAAACTGAAGGTGTAATATACATACAGGTGTTTTGGGACTGTCCTTGTAGAAGAGTCAGCTTTGAATCATGCAGTCTCAATGTCTCACCAAGAACTTCGAATGCCATTGTTAAAAACCAGGAGGAGAGAGGATAAAGGTCAGATGAATGTGCTCTGTACCATGTGTTTGTTCATCTTCCAGGCCCCTGGGTGATCATGCTCCTGCCAGTACTTTTTTTGTTTGCTTGTTTGCTTTTAATTCATCATGGCTTTATCTTTCCTCTCCTCTATAAATCCAAGTAGCTCAGAAAAGTGAGAGTAGGAGAGTGGCAGGAAGGAGGGAGAGAAATCCAAAAGGACCTATAAGCCATAGGATGGCAAAACTCAGATAAAAAAGTAATATTCTTAACAATGACTAGCAGGGTACAATCATAGAATCATAGGGTTATGGTTGGAAAGGACCTTAAGATCATCCAGTTCCAACCCCCTTGCCATGGGCAGGGACATCTCACGCTAAACCATGCCACCCAAGGCTTCCTCCAACATGGCCTTGAACACCAACAGGGACGGAGCTTTCACAACTTCCCTGGGCAACACATTCCACTGCCTCACCACCCTCTCGGTAAAGAATTTCTTCCTCCTTATATCCAATCTAAACTTCTCCTGTTTGAGTTTTAACTCGTTATCCCTTGTCCTGTCACTACAGTCCCTAATGAAGAGTCCATCCCCAGCATCCTTGTAGGCCCCCTTCAGATACTGGAAGGCTACTTTTAGGTCTCCACGCAGCGTTCTCTTCTCCAGGCTGAACAACCCCAACTTTCTCAGCCTCTCTTCATATCGGAGGTGCTCCAGTCCTCTGATCATCCTCATGGCCCTCCTCTGGACTTGTTCCAACAGTTCCATGTCCTTTTTATGTTGAGGACACCAGAACTGCACACAATACTCCAAGTGAGGTCTCACGAGAGCAGAGTAGAGGGGCAGGATCACCTCCTTCGACCTGATGGTCACGCTCTTTTTGATGCAGCCCAAGATACTGTTGGCTGTCTGGGCTGCGAGCGCACACCGAAGCCGGCTCATGTTCATTTTCTCATCTGCCAACACCCCCAATTCCTTCTCCGCAGGGCTGCTCTGAATCTCTTCTCTGCCCAACCTGTAGCTGTGCTTGGGATTGCTCCGACCCAGGTGTAGGACCTTGCACTTGGCATGGTTAAACTTCATCAGGTTGGCATCAGCCCACCTCACAAGCGTGTCGAGGTCCCTCTGCATTGGCATTCCTTCCCTGCAGCGTATCAACCGAACCACACAGCTTGGTGTCATCAGCAATCTTGCTGAGGGCGCACTCAATCCCACTGTCCATGTCACCAACAAAGATGTTGAACAAGACCGGTCCCAACACCGATCCTTGAGGGACACCACTCGTTACTGGTCTCCAGCCAGACATCAAGCCATTGACCACAACTCTTTGCGTGTGGCCATCCAACCAGTTCTTTATCCACTGAGTGGATAAATCATTTCTGCATATAAAAAGCGACAGGGTTTTTTAGTGAAACAGTAGTGGTTTCCTAGTTTTAAAATTTAGTTCTGGGCCTACTTGTATTTTCTTTTCTGTCTCTTTAACTGGCTAAAGAATTGAACTTGTGATTTTATCTTTCTCTCTTTTTTGTTTCCACCATCATTATTGAGGTCTGGTAGTTATCTGAACCAGTAACTGAAATAATTCGAATTGCATCTGAATTAGATAATCCTGTGGCTGATATGTATATGTTGCTCTAGAAACAGCAATGATAAAGCTGAAATCCCATTAGAAAAGCCAGTATGTCATATAAGTATTTTTAAAGAAAAGAAAATTAAAGTTTGTTTTATAAAATATGATCTGCACTTACCTTGATGAACAAATTTGGTATAGGGAGAGGAAACACTTCATAAATTCTTAGGATTAAAGAAAGTAGTTCAAAATTTCCTGTCTAGAATACAACAATTACAGTCTAATTTTAAGTCTGTTAGAACATCTTGGCTTAAGAGAAATAGACTTTTTCTCTTAAAGAGAAATAGACCCTTCAAGAAACCTATAACATTGCTAACATATGCTTTCCATCTGATGTTTCACTGTTATAGTTGTGGTATGGAATTTAAGGTTCTGGAGGATCCAGAGCACAGTTACAAAACAGCTGTGAGATAGAAAAAAATTATCTGGGAAGAATTACACGTATTATAAGCTTCATTCATGAAGGATAAAAAAAGCCTTCAAGTTGTCATGGGAGTGTATTTTCAGTCCTTGACAGAATCCAGTTCCCAAGTGTCACTCTTCACTTTACAGATCTGAGCCTCTAGGTCCTTGTTCTGAATGCATTAAAATAAAAATACATACTGCTATGAACGGCTAACAGGTTTGAGCTCTCCCTCTATCTTAGCAGAATAAAACGCTATGCTCAAGGTCAGAGAAGAGGTGAAGAACAGCCTCCTGTGTGTGAGATGCTGCGGGTATTCTCAAGACAATACAGAGGCAAAAAAATTTTGCAACCTGGCTTTTATCTTGTAGTTAGGCTTGGTCTGGCTTAGGATATTCAACAGTCATGATGAAAAAGTAATACCAGAATGAAACTGGTCACAAGCGTGTGTGTGTATGTGTGTGTATAGTGTATGTATATGTATATGTGAAAGAGATAAACCAAAATTAGATGTCTTTCAAACAGCAAGGGCTGTTACATGCCATATTAATTCTTAGCTTTCCCAAGACTGCAATCTGTCTCTCAGTTACTGGCAGATGTACATTTTCTCTGCCAGTTTCTCTTCAGAAATATGACACTGAAATAACAAAGAAATATATTTCTAGTAAGTGTGATGGCTTCTTGTTGGCCAGAGTGGACAGTGCACATCTGAACATGAGCTTGTCACTTCATATGGGAGTTGTCAGGTTGCAGGACGCTATTGGATCAACCAGGAAAACAAGCTTTATTCCAAGATGAATAGTATGCGCCAACTTTATCTGATGAAATATTGATGTTCACTTATCCAGAGGAGTCCTTATTGCAAGAAGATAACTTCATGTTTCTTATGGAGAAAAAAAATGCTTTACAGCACTTCAATTAAGTAATTTGGTTCACATCAGTTTGGAGAAAACCTCAATCAGAAGACAAAGCAGAATGACAGGAGTCATTTGTTCTCCCCTTTTATTTCCTTAATGGTAGTATAGCTTTCTGAGGAATTATGTAACCAGGAGAACTAAAGGTTACCTCTTTAATCTGCAAAAGAAACAGACTGGCACTGAAGGATTAGAACGGATGCTAGTAGCAATTTATGGTGTCCTCATTTGTCATTTGATGCGAAAAGTCCTAAAGAAGGTGAATTCCAGTTGTACAGTCAAAAAACTGGACGAAACGGGTATTTTAAATATTTTTTTTCTCTTTGGTCAAAAAGTCACACCTGTGTAGAGTACCTGACTTTATATCCAGTGCAAATATTCTCCTTATAAAGAACATAATTGATCAGTTTCAGTTCATGATTCCTATTTGTTTAGATATATATGCAAGAGGAACAACTTCTCAGCGGTGAGCTTACTTCATCTTTGCAGAACCATTCATCCAGCAGAACCTACAAGCCTTGCCTAGGTGTGGCTTCAGAAAATTTGCAACTACAAAGAAATTCCCATTAGTACTATCTTCAGGGAGTCTGGGCATGATATTCAGTGTAATTTTAGACCAGTAGTTTTGAGAAGCCATCAGAAACTGGAGCAATCTCCTTTTCTATAGTTGTGACAATTCCAGTCTATGGTGACTGAAGTGCTTTGCCCCCTATTACGGTCCTATGCCACCTTCTAGTCTAGAATGTAAGAAGGAATCCTTGGAAAGCAGACTACCTTCCAGGACAGACTGAAGGTATTTTTAGCTATATTAGTGTTCAAATGTTTAGCACAAACATTCCCACTCTGTCCCTTCTAGCCTCCCCCTTTTTTTTCAACCACTGACTTCTGTTCTACTTTAGTTTGATTTGGAGTAAACATTACATTTGCAGGGATAGTTGTTACTCTGTGTTGTCAGCTGGTGGTTAGATGACACTGAGACACTGAGAGTCTTTCTAAAACCCTATATGTACCTCTCCTGCATGAAAAATAAAAACAGAAACATCAGTGTCGCAGCAGGGAGATGTATCAATATATAGCAAGCGAATAATGAGCAAGGTCAGCTGCTGTCAGACTGGGCTTTGTACATACCCTCAGCCTTCTGATACACTCAGACTGAAAAATCTATGGGATCACGGGTGCTGCAGCTCCAGCCCTCATTCTTGGATTCTCTCAAAAGTAGCACAACTACCCTGAGGCAACACAAAGAGAATTTTACTCCAGAAGTCACAGACTCTTTGAGCGAAAGTGTAAACCTGGGGGTGTCCTGGTACATGCTGGCAGAATGAGGAACATTTTAGGACAAGAGGAAAGTGGGTTGCAGAATGGCAATATTTCTGAATTTGTTGTACATCCTATCTCTGTCCCTTTCTCTGTGAGAATTCCAAACATGTAATGTTCCCAGAGCGGTAATTTTTCACTCAGGAAAGGTGAAAATCTGGATTCATCTGTTGAGGATGGGGTCCATCTGTTTTTAATGCAGCATAGCTTGGGGAGGAGGTAGTGTATTGTGTTTACATGGCAAGGTTTTGGTAGCAGGGGAGGTTACAAGGGTGATTTCTGTGAGAAGCTGCCAGAAGCTTCCCCCCATGTCCAATAAAGCCAGTGCCAGCCAGCTCCAAGGTATACTAGCTGCTGGACAAGGGTGAGCCCACCAGCAATAGTGGGAGCACCTCTGGAATAATATAGTTAAGAAGAGGAGAAAAAAATCCTGCATAAGGGCAACTGTAGACAGAGAAATAAAAAGCTGTGAGAACAGCACTGCACAGTCAAAGATCAGTGCAGAAAGAGAGGAGGAGGTGCTCCAAGCACCAGCACAGGGATTCCCCTGCAGCCCACGGTGCAGACCATGATGAGCCACCTGTGTCCCTGCCTGGAGGTCCACAGTGGAGCAGATTCCACCCGCAGCCCATGGAAGACCCCACATCAGGCCAGGGGGATGCCTGAAGGAGGCTGTGACTGCATGAGCAGCCCATGCTGGAGCGTCTCCTAGCAGGAGCAGTGGCTCCATGGAGAGAGGAGCCCACGCTGGAAGCAGGTTTGCTGCAGGACTTGTGACCTCACAGAGACTCAAGCTGGATCAGCCTGTGCCCAAAACATACACCCAGTGGAAGGGACTCACTCTGCAGCAGTCTGTGAAGAGCTAACTGCAGCCCATAGGAAGGACTCACACTGAACAAGTTTGTGAACTGTCTCTCATGGGAAGAACCCCATGCTGGTTCAGAGGAAGAATGTGATGAGGAAGGAGCAGCAAAGACATGTGATGAACTGACTGCAACCCTTATTCCCTGTCCTCCTGCTCTACTTTCAGGGAAGAGGTAGAGAAAATAAGGAGTGAAGTTGAGGCTGGGAAGAAGGGAGGGGTAAGGGAAGGCGATTTTTATATTGAAGTTTATTTCTCATTATACTAATACCAATTTGATTGGTAATAAACTAAATTAATTTCCCTCATGTTTCACCCATGATGACAATTGATGACTGGTCTCTGCCTGTCCTTCTCTTTACCTTTTGTTATATTTTCTTTCACCTCGCCTCTCCAGCTCTGGAGGGGAGTGTCACAGTGGCTTTGGTGGAGCACCTGGTGTCCAGCTGGGATCAACCCCACCACAGCTAAATGATCTGCAATGCCTATTCATTGAGGCATAGTTAGGAGTTAAAAATTTTAAAGGACAGTCATTATGAGTGTCAAAAGGGTAATCAAACTTCTATTCATGGTATTTTGAATTTATTGAGGATTTACTCAGTAGAAATAGTGCAGGCAACTGCTATGTAAGTCTTCATAAAAGAGCTGGCAGTACTCAGCTCATTTTTCTCCACTAATTGCACTTTGTTAATTAACAACCTTAAGCATTTTTATCACACCTTTTATTCATCGAATTCAAAATCAAGTTACAAACACTGATTAAGATTCAAGGTACCCATAAAACAGAAAAACAGAATTATCAAAATCTTACTTCTGTAGTTGCATAAACAGTGTGTGAAGTGAAAAGGTAAAGAAGAGAGCCTGTGACAGTTCTTTCTCATTTTGTGGTCAAATGTTGAAATCCAGCCCTGAAGAACCATTCTGTTATCTATTATTAGAATAAAAGTATGACACTGGTATAACAGTTGACTTACTAATGTGACAGTTTACTTCCCAGGACTATAGACTTGTGGCTGCCATATATAAAGTGGAAAACAGAGTCCTTTTTATGAAATTATGACAATCTCTTGAACAACTGCCTTCTCTATTTGTATATAATTTATTCCATCCCTGCAAACGCTGCTTCTTACTCAGAAGAAAGCAGCTGTCAATAAGAAACTCAAGAGTATGAAACACAGAAAGAAATTCCTGGAGGACATCAAAAAGCACACCTTAGGATGAAAGATAAGAAAAAAGACCAGGAAGAAGCCCTTCAGGAAGAGGGTATCTTGAACTTATTGACAGAGTAAGAAAGTCATTGAAGGGAAAATTTTGGGAACAAATGTTAGCGGCAAAGATGGTTGGGAGAAGAAAAGAGGTTATGAAATGAATGTATAAGGCTTTATATGTAAGTGTTCAGGGAAATGGTTCCTGATATAAAGTTTAAATTGTATTATGAAATATCTCAAACAAAATTGTGTTTTGACTTTTCATTGGAAGAATATGAGGGTTTTTACATGTGTGGTATACATGCTATTTTCTTTTTATTTCCTTTAATATGCACCATTATTTGTATTAAAAGTTTTCTAGCTGCCAGTGCCTCATGTGTTAGCATTAACAATTATATTTTTTATTTTAATTTACTGATGTGCTAAATACATTCAGAACTGTTTATCAAGTTTGTCATTGACTTTTTTCTTTTCTTTTCTTTTTTTTTTTTAATGTAACTTATCTACTTTCTGCCCTTCACTTTCTCCATGTATGAGTAATAGTTTGATTTCCTCAGGAAATATCTGTAAGAAAGATTTTATTGTCTAAGCTTTTGACCAGGGACTGACTTTCTTTAATCTAATCTCAAGGTGCCAAGAGAGCAAGTCACAGAGGCATAAGATGTTTTCTATAGATATGGAAAGTGCCCATCCATCACTTCAAATATTTGAGGTACATCCACTTTCTCTTGTAATTTTATTTCTTTTATGACTAATGCCTTGTCAGAATGCCATCTCTTCCAAATTAAACCCATTTTGACTAACAAGTGAAATAAAAGCCTCTTCTGTGGCTACTTTTCAAATATTTGTATAATATAAAAATTGCTAATCATTTTTTTCCTCCTTTCATTTAAAAACATGAATGGCAAAAGCTTTCCTTCTAAGGGCTATTTACAGCAGACAAGCTTTATTGCAGTAGCTCTTTGAAAGGTAAAAATGGCTTGAAAAGCACAAGATAATGCTCTCAGCATAAAACCTAGAGCCATAAGTACAGGGAACAAGGAAGAAATTGTGTTAAGAGTAGTTGAGAATAATTTTGCAAAGTATGGAAAGGAATATATTATTATAATATCTTGTAATAGTTGTGAAGTATAAATTTTAGGGGTATGCATTTTGTGTGTGTTTTTGATGGGGTTTGGCACCACTTTTAAAGAAACTTCACTCATTGTTCATGAATCATTTTTCATTGAAGTATAACCCTGTTAATGGAGTCCTGTGTAGCCAAAAGACAGCCTGCATCTAGGAGCCAGTTTGCTTTGTATAGTTCACTTTGAGACTACCCCTATAGGACTGTTGGTCTTGAATCATGTAGTCTCAATGTCTCACTGAGAGTTCCAAATGCCACTGTTGAAAACTAGGTGGAGAGAGGATAAAAGTCAGATAGATGGCTGTGTACCATGTCTTTGTTCAGGTAATACTCATTTACATTGTATATACTGAACTGTATACAACCTATTATGTATACAGACAATATTCACACTGGTAGCTGGAAATTGCTAAGGCCACAGTGATAAGTGATGGAAGTGGAAATGAACCCAATACATTTTGACTCTGTTCACTAAAAAGCTGATAAAAACATCTGAATTTGCAAAATAAGTATTTTACTAACCCGTGCATTTAAATGTGAAGGTTGCTAATATTGGCTTAAATATGCAGACAACCAAAAAAACTTTGTTCTCATAAATACACCCAGCATTCAAGGGACAAGTGCTAGTCAGTCTTTTCAATATAATAGGATAGGTAATCTACGACAGGACATTCTGGATGTCATTGATTGATGTCATCGATGCTCTTGATGTTTATGGCCACATGAAAATGAATCTGACATGGTTTATTATGGAACAGTGATGGAACAGCATTAGAGTGAGCAGGAAAATATTCCACTTACTGTTATGCTCTTATAGCTGAGCAGTATTCGAAAATGACTGTAAAATGGAAGCTAAAATTCCTAAAATTCTTAGTATAAAGAAATATCACTCAAGAATTCTGTAATTATGAGGAGGAAAAATCATTAATGACTTATTTTCTTACATCTGCCTACTCAAGCAAATGACATTGTAATAGCAATAGTATTTCTACTAAGCATTGCTACCATCACGGAACTGAAAACTCAGAAAAGCTTTCATGTAGGCTAAAATGTGCAATCTTCTACATAAGTGTTAATCCATAAAAAAATCTCTTTTGTGGCCAAGTATTTTTTAATTTTTTTTTGTTGTATATATTGAAACAATGGAAGTTCTGTCTCTGCGCTAACTCTAGACTCAGATGGCTCTTGAGTCTCATGACTATTCCATTGTAAGTTTGTTTAAGGACTATTTCAGGATATGCAAACTGTAGCGCTCGTTTTCTGTAACACCTAGTGTAAGCCCCACTGGGAATTTAGGTGCTTGTGTACAAAGGATTGAATGTCCAGCTTTACTATAGTACAAAGTTGATGGAACAGATATAGGAAAAGTAGTAGGACATGTAAAACAAAAATAAAAATAAGATTGCCTAAAGACACTCTGTGTAAGTAACAACAGATATGGTCAGAATGCATGTTTAAGCTCTGATTGTGTTATTTCTACAATATTGGATTTGCGGCTAAAAGGTCATGATTACTCCTGATTTATATTTTGCATAGGAATAAATAGATGTAAAACAAACCTCTAAATTCCTTGTGTACAGCTAAATAAAACAAACAGAAAATAGTTTTTCTACATAACGGTCCTGAAACTGTAGAGAAAATTGAAGTGATAAATTCATTTCTTCATAAAAAATTTACATTTTATTAATTCTTTTAGTGTTCTCTGGATGCTTAAAGTTAGCAGTAATAAGAATAAAATCATAAAGAATGATGGATTTTGTATACATATTTATATGCTAAAATATGAATTGCCTCAAGCACTATAGTTGGAACCCTTCAGTTATTCTACTGGTAAGGGAGAAGTGGCCAAGAAAAGAGGTCTCTTTTAAAAACTATTGTCTAGTGTTTATTGATTTACTTGTTTCATTACAGACCTATCTAATTTGTTGGGGTTTTGTATGTCCTTTCTTCACTATTAATCAGTAGCAGGTACGGCAGAGGAACACATGACAATTCAATGATGAGTAGTTAGGGCATGATTTGCTCAGTAGGAAAGATAATGCTACCTCATATTATCACTTAGAAGTTACATTTGGAGTAAAACATAAACATTTCACATAGTTTTGCATTTTAAACCTGAAAACCTGGGTGAAATTGCAGATTAACTTTTTTTTTCTAAGATCTCAGCAATTTTTTTTCTTTTTTTTTTCTTTTTTTTTTTTCAGTACAAGCACTTCTGTATCTTAGACTGGCAACCTTGTCTGTGTGCTGGCAAAAGGTCAAAGTAGCTTGAAGGGACCATAAATGTCTTGCACCTTGGGTGTAAATTTTCTATCTGTGTATCCAGTACCTATCTGTGAAAACACTGCTATAAGATTTCTCATGTCTCTTTAATCAACAAGAACAGCCTTAGATCAGAACACTGTAAAGCAACAGTGTAAAGGTCCAGTACAGTACAACTGGGAGTACCATAGTACCCCAGTACTACGCTACTAGGGTATCATAACTTCTTGTCTAGCTTAAAGCTCTCCAAAACTAATAAAGCTCCAATATCATCATGAGCAGGCATCTTTTCTAGTGCAATTGTTAAATATTTGTTATTGCTCATCTCACCAGCACTGAGGTACTGGGAGCAGCTAGAACCAGCTGTGTATGAGAAAAATCATAGAAGATTGTCACAGCATCATGCATATCGGAGCAATCCCAGGCACAGCTACAGGTTGGGCAGAGAAGAGATTCAGAGCAGCCCTGTGGAGAAAGACGTGGGAGTGTTGGTAGATGAGAAAATGAACATGAGCCGGCTTCGGTGTGCGCTCGCAGCCCAGAAAGCCAACCGCATCCTGGGCTGCATCAAGAGGAATGTGACCAGCAGGTCGAAGGAGGTGATCCTGCCTCTCTACTCTGCTCTCGTGAGACCTCACTTGGAGTATGGAACTGTTGGAACAAGTCCAGAGGAGGGCCACGAGGATGATCAGGGGACTGGAGCACCTCCCGTATGAAGATAGGCTGAGAAAGTGGGGGTTGTTCAGCCTGGAGAGGAGAAGGCTGTGTGGAGACCTCATAGCAGCCTTTCAGGATCTGAAGGGGAGCTATAGGGATGCTGAGGATGGACTCTTCATTAGGGACCGTAGTGATAGGACAAGGGTAACGGGTTAAAACTTAAACAGGGGAAATTTAGACTGGATATAAGGAGGAAGAAATTCTTTACTGAGAGGGTGGTGAGGCACTGGATGATCTTAAGGTCCTTTCCAATCCTAACTATTCTATGATTCTACATGAAGAGCTTTGCCATCAGAAAGTTGTAGGCCTAATTTCCAGAGACAGCTTGTGTTCACGAAATTGGATCATATTGGGTGTCAGATGAGCTCTGTGAAAAAGACCCATACCAGAGCTGCTAATCTTTTCTTCAAACTTCTATAAATCTCTATCCTATAAATCTCTATCCAGCAACCTACTAGAGTGAGCTGTTTTACAAACACTTCCATGTGAGCTTTTCTCTTGAATGTATTCATAGAGGTTTCATCATGCCTGGATAGTAGTTCTGTTCTGTTGTATTTTGGCATTGTACTTTGGCATTGACTTGCCACATTGTATATGCACTATAATGCTCTATGCATTGACATTTGGTGAAGCCACCAAACAGTCAAAGAAGTAGTGAACTAAAAAACTTATTTGCTAATTATTCAAAAGCTTTCTAAACTAGTTAGTCTAGGAATATTAGAGTGACAGAATAATCTTCAAGAATGAAAATGAGCCAAGGAATATTAACTGACGTAACAAGACTTTATCTTGGCTAACAAAACTTTTTTTTTTTTTTTTTTTTGTGGCTGCTTTCTGTATTTGCAGATAAAACAACTGCTTAAAATGAATCAACACTGGGAGGTCTTGTTCTTGTATTTTAGCAGAAAAAAATCAGTGAGATTGCAGGGATTTCTAAATGAGCTTAGGCATGTTATTCACAAGTCTGAATTTTTTTCCAGCTGTATTAAAAATTATCTCTTTTTGTTTCTCTAGAATTCATTCATGTGATGACTAAAAAATCGTAATCCTGCATTGGTCCATGCAGAGTGACTTAAGATTAACATATGGAAGAAACAGAGTAGGCTTAGATTTTAGAAAAAAGATTTGAAGGAGCAAACGTGTGGTCAGTCATAAGTCTTAGCTATGTTCACATGCACATTTATATCTGTACTAGATAGCACCTAGCAGCAGGCTTTACTCTTTTCAAATAGGCATAGGTAAAGTTCAGTATCAGCCTGTACATTTCTTCATTGTTCATGTTTAAAAATTAATCTCACTATCCATATCCTCAAAATAACAGATAGAATTTAAAATCTAATAGAAAGTGGAGAGTCAACAGAAAAAATATGAATAAATAAATGCTATCTGTCTAAATGGACTTCTAAGCTTTTAGATTAAAAGGCATGTGAAGATAGTTACCTCATGTCAGTTAAAATGTCTGGGTCAGTGACACTATACCTATTAATTTTAGCTGAAGTTGCTTTTCATAAATTACTTTCAGAAGGCTAAACTACATTCTTCTGACTATCAAAGGAAGAAGCTTTTTCCTATTTATTTACTATATATTTTAAACAATACATCTGTACTGGCTGTATGCTTTTCATCTTACAAGCTACGTACAAGTTTAGCATGGTAGTAGGTATAGGTCAAAAGAAATACTAGATTAAAATTCTCTAGGTACCAAATAACCTTTGTCCCTGCACATATCCCTGCAAATGAGAACCCACCATTTTTCCACAGGTGAGGTATTATAGATTCTAGCACTGACAATGAGAACACTCTATTGTCTCAAAACAGATTTGTCCTTAGCAAGTGCCGACAGTCCTCAGTCCTCTTAAGAAGCTGATGCAGCCTATTTTAACTGAGCCTTGAGACAAAAGAGAAAATGAACAGAGATCAGATTAAACTGCTGTCAGCTAGATCTTCACCTGTTGACACACATACAATTTTTAAACAAGGTGGGCTGCCCATTATTATGTTGCATGACTGAAAATAAACCAAATAATGAATTGAATACTCTAACCCAGCTCCAGGAATACTTCACTTTACCTCTTTCGCCTCATTCTCCATGTAAAGGGTGTGCAATGCTTATGAAGAAATTTAGTTAATAAGTTCAGTTAGTATCTTTCCTTTGTTAGAAGATTCCTCTAGGCAAAGTGCTGGTTCTTTTATACTTGGCAGGGATTTTGCCATTGACTCCAGTGAGTCTAAGGTTTACATTTAATTTAGCCAAACAGAACTTTATTATATACATTTCCCTGGAGGCACCATTGACATTTTTCAAACCTCTGTGCGTTAATTTAATTTATATACCTATGGCAATATTTTACAGGAAAAAAAATAATACTAATCTACTTTGTCCTTGTAAATACAGTCTTCTGCTACAGTAAAGTTTCAATTAGGCCACTGATACAATATACTGCAGTTGACATCAGTGACACCTTTCATGCTTCCAAACTAGTGACTGTTTAAACAGTGAACTGCTGTACTTGGAACCAGACTTGATGGATGGATATTAATTTGCTTCCTATACAGTTGCTTTTGTGAAGTATACAGTTACAAGCTGCTGATGAGATATTTGGATGTTGACCTTCTTGCTCTTCCCTAGGTTTTCAAAACTTTTTTCTTTTATTATTTTTTCCTCTTTTTTAAAAAATAAGAATAAAAAAAGGTTTTATCTTGACATGTAACACCATGCTGAGATCTGTGAGCTTTTACCATATGCAGGTTCACCATGTGTTCAGCCTCAAACATATGTCTGTGAAGTCAGTCAGCGTTAAGTTACTAACTTTAAGTTAAGCATTTGAATAAGGTTTGCAATACATACCTTGCTAGAAGAAGCAATCCTTCTCTTTTTAGGAATACAAAGTGTTTTCTCCGACCTAATGTTGCAGTGATTAGTAAATGCAGAAAGACATCTTCCTGTGGTGTTAAAGACTATAATATTTTTTTCATTTTTCATTACAGATTTAGGGTTTTTTTCTGCTGTAAGATCTCTCGTTAGAACTTACAATGTTTATCCACCTCTGGCTTTCAGCTATGTGTGTAAAGAATGTATATTCTTTTATTTTTTTTGATGAAAACTAAGCAAATTCTCTTGTAAATGTTATATTCAGAAAACTTTCCACAGGAGGTTAGGAAAGCAGAGAAGCTACACAATTTCTAATCAGAGAATCTGTCAACTGCAGCTTTCTCTAAACCTGTTGCCAATAGACCATGCTTTTTAACTGTGAATAGCCAATTTTCTCTGAAATCTCATCTTAGAATTATAGCATGCAACTTAAGTATTGATGTCTGTATTTTACTGTAGCTGAAAAAAAAAATACTGTGAAATAAAAAATAAATTACTGCAGCAGAAGACTGTATTTACAAGGACAAACTAGATTAGTTGTTTGTTCTTGGGTTTGGGTTGGGTTTTTCTTTTTTGTTTGCTTTTGTTTGGTGTTTGTTTTTTTGTGTTTTGGTTGTTTTTTTTTCTTTCAAAGAATTGCTACAGGTGTATAAATTAAATTATCACAAAGAGGTTTATAAAATGTCAACAATCCCTCCAGGGAAATGCATATAATGCATGTCTGAGCAAGCAGATATCTTGAAACAATAATCCGTTCTTCAGTTCAGTAAAATGTTAGTGCAGATCTTCAATCACACTCTTGACTGTTTCACTACTGACTCTTAGTACACAGGGTCAGGAAAACCATATGGAAAAGCTCCAAAGGAACGGAGCAACTTGTTTCTTGTAAGACCCTACTTGGAGTACTGTGTGCAGTTTTTGGTGTCCTCAACATAACAAGCACATGTAACTATTGGAGATGGACTCTTCCTCAGGGACTGTAGTGATAGGACAATAGTTTAACTTAAACAGGGAGATTTAGGTTGGATATAAGGACGAAATTCTTTACGGTGGGAATGCTGAGACACTGGAACAGGCTGTACAGAGAAGTTGTGAGTGCTCCATCCCACTCAGTGTTTAAGGCCAGGTTGGACAGGGCCTTGAGAAACCTTCTTTAGTGAAGGCATCTCTGTCTATTGCAAAGGAGTTGGAACTAGATGATCTTAAGGTCCTTTCCAACCCTAACCATTCTATAATGATTCTATGATTAAAGTGACAAAGACAGTGCAAATACTTCAGAGCAAAGAGGATGTGGTGCTTGCCAGGGAAGTAGGGCAAGACATCTTTATTTTCTCCAAACCATCAAACCCATCTGTAACTTTTCCAAAAATACTATTGTGGTCAAAATCTTGTAGGGGAAGTAGAAAATTGGAATGGCTGAAGTGTCCTGTCCAAGACGGGCTAAAGCAGGATCATCAGTGAAAATATTCAGAGAGATTGCTCCAGAGGTAAAATAAGGTGAATATTTCTTCTTTCTTAGCTAGATTAAATGATCCAATGGAATTGTACAGAGAAGGCTAGAAAAGCAGTGCAAAGCCTAAGATCAATGAACGCCTCATTTTATTATTATCTGGATAATTATCTGAAACATGTTTAATTCCCTGATAATCTTTTTTTCTGCTGGTCCACATTCCTGGTAGCTGACACCTTAGTAATAACTTTGCCCTCAGTTTCCAGACCCCCAGTGTTCCATTTCAACCTGAAGCATGCTATCTAAAATCAGACTGAATGCATTCATTTAAAGTGCTGGTTACTGCAATGCTTATCAAACATGTCAACAATGCTGTTAGCAGCTGAAACAAAGAGATGAACAGCTTATAGGACACTGTAGGATAAAATACTGCTCACCAATGACTTAGTAAAGTGCAAAACAGAACAAGTGCAAATCATGCATTGCAAATAATGATCTTGGGCATGAAAACACTGTTTGAAAAAAAAATTATTTATTTGGCCTCTGTGTAGCTTGCTTGCTCAATGTGCAGAAGAGTATTTGTAAGCACAGTAGAAACAAACTGTGGGGGTATTGGTGTAAAAATTTAAAACTGTAGTTTAGAAGTTGAATGTATGAAGTATGAGTTCCCCAAAAAGCTCAGAAGAAACTATATTTTACCTAAAGTTTTTAAAATATGTGTAAGGTTGTAAAAGCCCTTGGAGTTCAAAAGTAACATGACAAAGTAACATAGCTTGTTTGATTGCATTATTTGACACCTCCCAAAGCAAAAGATATCAAATTTTTAAGTACTGCCAATAAGGTTAGTTTATACTTTGTGTTAAATTATTGAGTATATACAGTAAATAAAAAGTTCTTTAGTCATCCACGCAGTAGTTTTAATTCTAGCAAAAAATCACAGAACAGAACAGTAAACAAGTAAGGAAAGGTGTTTATTAGAATTCACAGCATGTAAATTAATGTGGAATAAATAAAGATAAGGATTTAAAACTGAAGGAATGTAGATGGCCACTGGGATACCTTCTTTTCTGAGATGAATCAACAAGAAACTTCTGCCCCTGGAGGCCTAAATTAAAAGTGCATAATAGGTTAATAATGGTGGTCTCCAACTTCTTCATTAGCTAGCATTTACTCCATTAAACAATCAAAAAAATTTGGCATGATTATTTGACATGACTGACAGGAAGCAGAGGGCAAACAATAGCATGGGACCAGAATAGGAGATGTACAACAGGCCAAAAGAGAGTAATATTGGCAAGCCCATGTGGGAAGACACACAGTGCAGCGGCCTATGGTGTGCTTAGCTCTAATTAGTGCTATTAGTTTCTCATTTTCAGGAGTCAGACATGCAGTACACAGATGTGTACTACAAAACTCAGAACATGCCAACAGCAGAACTCTTGAGAGGGAATGGGAAGAAGGGCTGTGGTGGCTGCTGCTGGGGATGACCAATGGGAACAATGGCCACAGAGTCCAGCTAATTGCCTGTCATGTGTGCAGCAACTGTGTTGGGTCACTGCAACTGCTCACTGTAGGTACGACTGCCATGACACCACCTTGAAGTCAAAAAGACAGGAACCTTCTGATGGTTACTAGTATGTGAAGGTGTCTCTGCTTGGCTTTGCTTGACTCCTACTGCCTTAGTCTGGCATTGATACTTAGTCTGGCACTGCTACTTACTCTGGCACAGTTAAGGGATGACAGTACAGATTTCCACTGCAGCGCAAACAGAATAGGTTAAGCCTCTTTTGCATTTGATTCTAGAATTACAATTTACAATATAAAAGAACTATAATACCCTTAAAAATCCTATCGTAATCTGCCTCACTATAAGATTTCCCTGCAGCAACTCTGTACTGGAAACCATTTTGGTTTTTACAGCCTAACATTACGTGTCATGGGACAGTTGAGAAGGAATTGCTATGCATCCATTCATTAGAAGGCAATATCTGAGGGATTCAGCTGATAAAGAGCAGATTTCGGTGAAATATAACTACAGAAATAGACTGAAATATATTTACAGAATGGTATACTTTTTCTTGTGAAAAGAAAGAAGTGTGCGAAGTGTGCATATTCATTATGAAAGTTTTCTAAACGTAAATAACTTAAGGATCAAGACAAGAAAAATCAGATGCATATTATAATATTTATAATATAATTTCAGGAAGGGATTCTATAGGTACGTAGAGAGTAAAAGACAGACTAGGGACAACGTAGGCCCCCTCCGGAAGATATCGGGAGAACTGGCTACCCGGGATTTGGAGAAGGCTGAGGTTCTTAATGACTTCTTTGCCTCAGTCTTCACTGGCAAAGGCTCTGACCACACCACCCAAGTCTTGGAAGGCGAACGCAGGGACTGTGAGAATGAAGACCCTAGGCCCACTGTAGGAGAGGATCTGGTTTGAGACCATCTTAAAAACCTAAACGTACACAAGTCGATGGGACCTGATGGAATCCATCCGCGGGTCCTGAAGGAGATGGCAAATGAAGTTGCTAAGCCACTGGCCATCATATTTGAAAAATTATGGCAGTCAGGTGAAGTTCCCGATGACTGGAAGAAGGGAAATATAACTCCATTTTCAGGAAGGGGAAAATGGATGACCCGGGGAATTACAGACCAGTCAGTCTCAGCTCTGTGCCTGGCAAAATCTTGGAGCAGAATCTCCTGGAAGGCATGCTAAGGCACATGAAAAACAAGGAGGTGGTTGGTGACAGCCAGCATGGCTTCACTAAGGGCAAATCCTGCCTGACCAATTTGGTGGCCTTCTATGATGGGGGTACGAAACTGGTGGACAGGGGCAGAGCAGTTGATGTCACCTACCTGGACTTGTGCAAAGCGTTCGACACTGTCCCACATGACATCGTTGTCTCTAAATTAGAGAGACATCAATTTGATAGGTAGACCACTTGGTGGATAAAGAACTGGCTAGATGGCCACATGCAAAGAGTTGTGGTCAATGCCTCGATATCTGGCTGGAGACCAGTAACGAGTGGTGTCCCTCACGGATCGGTGTTGGGACAGGTCTTGTTCAACATCTTTGTTGGTGACATGGACAGTGGGATTGAGTGCGCCCTCGGCAAGATTGCTGATGGCACCAAGCTGTGTGGTTCGGTTGATACGCTGCAGGGAAGGAATGCCAATGCAGAGGGACCTTGACACGCTTGTGAGGTGGGCTGATGCCAACCTGATGAAGTTTAACCATGCCAAGTGCAAGGTCCTACACCTGGGTCGGAGCAATCCCAGGCACAGCTACAGGTTGGGCAGAGAAGAGATTCAGAGCAGCCCTGTGTAGAAGGCCTTGGGGGTGTTGGTCGATGAGAAAATGAACATGAGCCGGCTTTGGTTGCTGCTCGCAGCCCAGAAAGTCAGCTGTATCCTGGGCTGCATCAAAAGAAGTGTGACCATCAGGTCGAAGGAGATGATCCTGCCCCTCTACTCTGCTCTCGTGAGACCTCACTTGGAGTATTGTGTGCAGTTCTGGTGTCCTCAATCTAAAAAGGACATGGAACTGTTGGAACAAGTCCAGAGGAGGGCCATGAGGATGATCAGGGGACTGGAGCACCTTCCGTATGGAGACAGGCTGAAAAAGTTGGGGCTGTTCAGCCTGGAGAAGAGAAGGCTGCATGGAGACCTCATAGCAGCCTTCCAGTATCTGAAGGGGGCCTACAAGGATGCTGGGGATGGACTCTTCATTAGGGACTGTAGTGACAGGACAAGGGGTAACGGGTGAAAACTTAGACAGGGGAAGTTTAGATTGGATCTAAGGAAGAAATTCTTTACTGAGAGGGTGGTGAGGCACTGGAATGGGTTGCCCAGGGAGGTTGTGAATGCTCCATCCCTGGTGGTGTTCAAGGCCAGGTTGGATGAGGACTTGGGTGGCATGGTTTAGTGTGGGGTGTCCCTGCCCATGGCAAGGGGGTTGGAACTAGATGATCTTAAGGTCCTTTTCAACCCTAACTATTCAATGATTCTATGATTCTATGACTATCATATGAAAATATATACAGTGTGACATCCTCAAAATGATATATGGAGAACTTCTTTGGTCTGGGACTTTATAATAATTGCTGGTTTAACAAAAGCTATCTCTGCAGAGAACTTAATGATTGCAATTTTAATGGTCTTACCTGTCTTGAGTAGTATTTTTTTTTCTTTTTTTTGAGGGGGTGTTTGGTTTATTTTTTTTTTTTTTTTTTATATTCTTTTTTTATGCAAAGAAGAGTGGGCCCCACTGGGAAGTGAAGGTGTCAGTAACAGAACTATTTTTTAATTTCTAAGGAATATATCTCTTCAGAATACTTGGTACTTTCCTGGAATCTCTAATTTTGGGCCCACAGGGAAGTCCACAGAGCGTGTTTCTTCTCTGATGCATCCTCCTTCTCTCCCATCGCCTGTCATCATCTTGACATGACATTTGAGATGGAAATGCTATGGGTGGCAAAATCAGACTAGCAAAGGCTTCTTAGTTGGCTCACCACAGAAATAAATAATGTAATGTAATGATGTGATGTGATGTAATGTAATGTCTAATGACCATAAGAAAGGTCTTCTAGCCTTAAGACTAATGACTATAAGAAAGGTGTAATGACCATAAGAAGATCTAATGACTATAAGAAAGGTGTAATGACCATAAAATCTAATGACCATAAGAAAAATCTTTTACAATTTTCAATTAATGAATTAATTAAATAAAAGTCAAAACAGTAATAACTTGATGCTCATCTTTCTAGTAATTTGTATTTGCTTAATATTTAAAACTAGTTATTAAAATAAGAAAGAAACTGTATAAGACAGGAGACACAACTATGATAGCTCTTATTTGAACAAGTTTGGTGTAGATACAGTGAAAGCAAGGTGACATGAATTTAACACTTACTAACTGCCCATATTCCTTGTTAGGCTTATGTTACTGTACTGAACACTATTCTTCTGTGGTCTCTGAAATAAAATGAGGTTTTTTGCCAGTGGTGCTCATGTTAGAAACCATTCTATTCCCAAAATCAGTTTGTTTTGAGACTCTTCACCTGCCCTTTGCACCAACACTGCTAATTGCAATCAACAGCTTGCATTTCAGAATGAGTAGTTCAGCATAAGCCTGACTTTGGATCCTGTTTTCTTACTTTGACAGTATTTTCTTACAGACTGGTCAGACTGTGCTTACTGGCTGAGAAAACTGAATTTAGATAGAGCCATGGGAGCTGTGCAGAAAGGATCAGCCTACCTCAGAGAAATTCCTCTTAAAATAATTTGCAAATCTCAGGAATATCTACTGTCTTGTAGCTATGAGATACACAAATATATCAGGGTGAATTAAACAGCTCCTTCATTAAGAAAAATGTATCATCATAAAATGTCAAAATTAAATCAGAAAATTAATTAGTTATTTACAGTGATTTATCTACCTAAAGCAGATAACAATCTCCTCTACAAAATTAATTAAAAGATGATGCCTTCTTTTAAGACTAACAAACGCTAAAGATTCTGTGTCAGGATTGTGCCATGAAGGACCTATGAGGTCAGAATAACTTTGCATAAAAAACAAGAACAAAAAGATAAATCTGAGATTTCAACTCCTACTAAATGTTGCTAAACCAAAGAAGAAACCTGAGTTTAATTTAGACATAAGATACCTTTGAATGTATTCTGGAATATCTTATCGCAAAGTCAAAAGTAGAAAACTTTCAAGCCAAGGAAAAATCATTGGCGTATATGCATAGAAGCATAGCACCTATCCATAAGTTAAAAGTGGCAAAGCAATCTCATGAAGGTGCTGGGAAAATAAAAGGATGACAGGCACAGATATTTTCAATTTCGTAAGCCATGACAGAAATATACTTTCCTTACTCCAGAAGAAAAGAATATAGAATGTTCAGTAATGAACAAGCAGCAAAATGCTCTGATCCCACCACTCAACTTTACAGTCCTTTCCTCCTCATCCCTGCCAGTAAGCCACTAACAGCAGCATTCAGACCAAACAAACAGAAGCAGAGAAGATCAAGAAAAAGCAGCCTTCCGCTTCAGTGCCACGGAGAGATGAATTTTGCCATACTGCTCCTAGCAAATGAGGTTAATGTTTTCATTATCATCACTTTAATTTGACACTGAATTGTTTATAGCATACTAATGGCTTATCCTGCTAGTAAACTGTCTTTGACTTTGTTGTGTCGATAGGGAGGCTTATGATAAACTTGACAAATAAAGAGAAATGATAAGATTGATTGGAATTCAGCACTCTTAATGATAATTTTTGTCCCAAGACTTTTCCTTGAAATATTCCTTCTGAGAAAGTAGGATGGATCATGTCTCTCAACCTTAAAGACTTAAAAATTGTACTCATGTGATCCTCCATCAGTTTTGGGAATAAGGTTTTTCATTTTTTCGAAAAGCAAGTCTGCCTTGAAAAAGCCTAAGCTCTACTGAAGGCTTCTGCACAGGAAGACATAAGGAAGATTATAACTAAACCAATTTTTTATGTACCAATATTCTATTTTTCTTTTCTTCTTTAATAAGTACGTAGTCATGATTAATGGCACCTGTGTTTATTTTCCTTTGCTTTTTCTTTTAATCACATTGTCTGCTAAAGCATGATAGAGATCTTGGTTTAGCTTGTGCTAAAATCTGTGGATTAGTAAAATTTGGTTCCAAATTTTTGTCTTCCTTTATTTTATGAATTATTGTTGGACTTTTAAGATTAAAGCACTTGTCTGTCAGGCTGTCAAGTTGCATAGATCATGTTGATGTTACATTTACTTTGTTTTAGTAGCAGTGTAGAGTGATGTGAGTCAACAGAAAGCTCATAGTCAGCTGACTTGCATTTATAACACTATTTTCACGATAACAACAATAAAAAACCCTAATAATTCATTATAATTTCTAGTTCTAGTAACTGCAGTTAATAATCTGACCTATGATCTTTTAGAGGCTACCAATACAAAGCACATTTCATGCTTTTCACTGGATGCCATAAGCTGGAATCTTCAGACCATTAAGCCTGAGTAGGAATACTATGACAATAAATTATCAAGCTCAATACTAAAATAGCTGAATTCAAGAAGAAAGTGAAAATATCATTGCTATCTTCCTGTATTTTGGCTGGCACAGTCTTCTAAAACCAGTAGTGTGCATTTAAGTTAATATCCGATACTGACTTAAAAAGATGTTTGGAATTTTTCTCCAGTTTAAACTTTAATTTTAGGAAACCATGCAAAATTGAAAAGTGATGCCATTCATTGTCTCAGTGCTTTTGTAGGATGTGAACAGCTCATTGAATGCTTTAATGACATAAATTAAAAGATACACTACATTATTTTCTCTATTGTTAAATATTACTGATCAGGAAAGTTTGGGCATATTAATGAAATCACATCCAAGGAAGTGGCACTACCTTCCTTAAAAGACACAGAGATAAAAGAAAAATAGTGTGCACCTAATTAAACATACCTGATAGAAGTAAGTTTAAGTATCTATATGTAGCTTTTGTTTCTCTGTCCCCATTAATAGTTTATTTTCTGGTCAGGTCTGTTATTGATTGTTCTGCACTGAAGCTATTTTTTCCTCATTAGCTTTCCAAACTTTTCGTTGCCTCAATTTTCTTCAGCTACAAAAGCTGACCAAGATTATGTGAGACTTGTTGCTTAGCAACAGTCCTATTCCTAAAACGATAATGGCTGAACACTCCATGGCAACTTCTCATGAAAGAAGTCAGATATTCATCCCTTTACTCCACTGTTTCAGGACACCTCTCTATCCATCCATGTCTCCACACATTTTACTTATTTTTTTTTTTTTTTAAGAAGTAAGATTATAATTATTCACAATTTCTGAAGTTGTATTATGTTGCCTCATGAAACTTGCATACTCTTTAAATTTGAGACATCTGTATTTGTCTATGTGAAAAAAAGTGCTTATGTTTTATAGTACCCAGAAGTGTTTTCCACCAGGAAAATGAATGGTGGGATGGGAGAAAAAAGAGAAGTAGTAAATTCTGAGAGAGAGGAAATCCTATTCTTTATTACTCTCAGAAAAACTCTTACCCTTCACAGAACACTTTTGTCACTTCTAGAAATAATAGATGCCCAGCACATTGAGTCCTACAGAATTAAAACATGCAGAGGCTTATAGAAAAAAATTACTTTCTATTTGAGAACTATTATTTTTATTTTTTTTTAAGAGCTAGTAATTCATTCTTAGTCTATTAGTCTCTGTTGTCTAAAACACAAAGAGCAATACATTTAGATTCCTACTATAACTACCCATAAATAAAAATCTATCTTTTCCATATTTTTTAAACAAATTAACATGTTGTTTATGGTAAGAGTGCACATCCTGTAAAGAACAGATGACTGGTCCTAGAGAGCAACCGACTGAACTAACAGTGAGAGAATATGAATGACAAGGAAAATAAACAGGCATGGAACAGTGTTGTGATTTAATCCAAGCTAGCAACTAAGCCCCACAGCCCCTCGCTCACTCTCCCCAGTGGGATGTGGGACAGAATCAGAAGGGTAAAGTGAGAAAACCTGTGGGTTGAGATAAAGACAGTTTAGTAAGTAAAGCAGAAGCCACACAAACAAACAGAGCAGAACAAATAATTCATTCACCACTTCCCATGGTCAGGCAGGTGTTCATCCATCTCCAGAAAAGCAGGGCTCCATCATGTATAATGGTGACTTGGAAAGGTAAAATGCCATCTGTATCCCTGGGACCCCAGCGGTCCACAAAAAAAACAAGTTTGTCTTGCACCTAACAGGCAGCACACACTGTAAAATATTACAGGAGTTGCCTTTGTGTTGAGAATACCTCTGGCTGTTCAGGTCTGCTCCTTTCTATAAAAGCACCTGAAAAATCAGACATTTATAAATTGCATCCTCTTAACATTAAAATATGATTATCTGTCTAGTCATCACTGTTACTACTCTTTATTATAAATCTGAATATATCCTTTAAATTTCAAGTATTCCCAATTAAATCTTAAAAGTATTGCTACACAATATTCCCACTGTTCTACAGTTTGTGGCTCAGGACCATCATTTTATTATTAACTCAGTAACTTTTTTGGTCTTTCTCAAACTTTCTTCACAGCAAAATTGTTTTCTTAATGCTTTCCTTGGCAGTTTGGCTCTGCCAATGGAGTGGTAGGTTACAAGAAAAAGAGAGAAATGCTTGTGTTGTAGGTCAGCAGCTGTGGCACCCTCTACTTTTGCAATATTTAGCAGTATTTTGCCATATTGATGTCCAGTATTTTTAGTGATTTTGTCCTTTTGCATTATGTCTAATGGCAAAGACGTGATCATTTTCCTTCCACTAAGAGTACTTGTTGAGGAAAGCCTAGAAGATAAAAACATCTTCACTAATCCAGATATGAAAAATTTAGCAGAGAACCTGTGAAATGCAAATCACCTAGAGCTCATCTTTTGAGGCTGCCTAAATCCAACAGCCAATGCAATTACTATATTTTTCTGAAAGAGGTCTGCAGATAATCAAGTTATAGGTGTTTTTTATATTTTTTCTTTTAATCTCCCCCTCACGTGTATATTTAGAATGAATCCATTTGGACTGTGGAATTCATATGGTCCTTCTTTGTCGGTGACATGGACAGCAGGATTGAGTGTGCTGTCAGCAAGTTTGCTGATGACATCAAGCTGTGTGGTTCGGTTGATACTCTAGAGGGAAGGGATGCCATCCAGAGGGACCTTGACACGCTTGTGAGGTGGGCTGATGCCAACCTGATGAAGTTTAACCATGCCAAGTGCAAGGTTCTACACCTGGGTTGGAGCAATCTCAGGCACAGCTATAGGTTGGGCAGAGAAGAGATTCAGAGCAGCCCTGTGTAGAAGGCCTTGGGGGTGTTGGTCGATGAGAAAATGAACATGAGCTGGCTTTGGTTGCTGCTCGCAGCCCAGAAAGCCAACAGTATCCTGGGCTGCATCAAAAGAATCGTGACCATCAGGTCGAAGGAGATGATCCTGCCCCTCTACTCTGCTCTCGTGAGACCTCACTTGGAGTATTGTGTACAGTTCTATTGTCCTCAACATAAGAAGGACATGGAACTGTTGGAACAAGTCCAGAAGAGGGCCATGGGGATGATCAGGGGATTGGAGCACCTTCCGTATGGAGACAGGCTGAAAAAGTTGCGTCTGTTCAGCCTGGAGAAGAGAAGGCTGTGTGGAGACCTAAAAGCAGCCTTCCAGTATCTGAAGGGGGCCTACAAGGATGCTGGGGATGGACTCTTCATTAGGGACTGTAGTGACAGGACAAGGGGTAACGGGTGAAAACTTAGACAGGGGAAGTTTAGATTGGATCTAAGGAAGAAATTCTTTACTGAGAGGGTGGTGAGGCACTGGAATGGGTTGCCCAGGGAGGTTGTGAATGCTCCATCCCTGGTGGTGTTCAAGGCCAGGTTGGATGAGGACTTGGGTGGCATGGTTTAGTGTGGGGTGTCCCTGCCCATGGCAAGGGGGTTGGAACTAGATGATCTTAAGGTCCTTTCCAACCCTATTCTATGATTGTATGATTCTTACTTTTCAAAGAATTTCTAGTGTCACCTGGAATAGGACTGAATTAGATTTCTCCCACTCTTCCATTGAGGGACAGCATTACAGCCAGGGTCCACAAGAGGAAAATAAAAGAGTGTGCTGATTTTGTCTGGGGTAGAGTTAATATTCTTCATAGTAGCTGGAATTGGGTTATGTTTTGGATTTGTGCTGGAAACAGTGTTGATAATTCAGGGATGTTTTAGCTATTGTTGAGCAGTGTTGACACAGCCAAGGCCTTTTTTGCTTCTCATCCCATCAGTGAGTATGCTGGTGGGACACAAAAGGCTGGGAGGTGACACAGCCAGGACAACTCACTCCAACTGATCCAAGGGATATCCCATACCATATGGTATCATGCTCAGTATATGAGGCTGGGGGAAGAAGAAGGAAGGGAAGGGGACATTCAGAGTTATGGCATTTTGTATTTCCAAGTCACTGTTACATGTGATGGAGTCCTGCTTTCCTGGACATGGGTGAACACCTGCCTGACCATGGGAAAGTGGTGAATGAATTCCTTGTTCTGCTTTACTTGTGTGTGCAGCTTTTGCTTTACCCATTAAAGTCTTTATCTCAACCCATGAGTTTTCTCACTTTTACCCTTCCTGTATTCTCCCTTGGGGGAAGGTGGGCGAACAGCTGTGTGGGGCTTAGATGCCAGGTGGAGTTAAACCATGACAGAAACACAGGATAAAGTTAATCTCTAGGAAACAGAAGAAGCTTTTCTGCAGATGAACCTCTACCAGACATTTCCTGGTTTAATGTAACAAAAAATTGGCTCCAAGGACCAGTAGAATCCAGGGCTTGCAAAATTTCTTTCATACATTTTTTTTTTTTTAGGTATTATTAGGGAGATGGAAGAGAAGCTCTGTTCCTGGAGCATTTATTTTATTGGGTTAAGGAGAATGGAATTACCAGTGTGATAGAGATGCAGCACTTGTGCTCTTGCTGAGATGTGCTTTTTAGCTCAGAAGACACAGTCGATATTCTCAACTGTTACTCCACATCAGATCCTTGTTGCCTGCTAACCACTGAGGTGCCAAGAGAAACAGAGGTGGCTGGAGGCAGGATCTCCTCATCAGCCTCACAGGGGTTCTATAGAAGGTCCAAGGTCATAGTAATCTGTCTCTGCTGCTGGCTTTCCTTCTATGTCTGAGTGCAGCCCATCTTGCAGCCAAGTGGTGCACATGTCACACAAGCAAATTATGCACTAAGTGAAGGAGTTCAGTGTTCACTTAAACTCCTTATGTGATCTACAATTTTCCATGCGGGGCATTTGACCCAAGAAACCAGAGGATATGCAACTTCAGCTTTGATGCAAACAGATATCTTCAAGCCAGCTAATGTGGGAGCAATACAAGTGCCAAATTCCCATGACAGAAGCTTGAATGCTTGCTAGAGGTCGAAGGCCTCTTAGTGTCTTTGCTTACAAGCAAGGGGTCCTGATGACATGAGGACACTTTTCTAGCACAGTATATGTTGCTGGGTGATCCATTCATTTCCAGCATACATAAAGGTTCATTAATCACCTAAACCCTTATTTTGTGGTCCTTTTCTCTACTTCTGATAGAAAAGCTGTCCTCTATTTGTCAACAGGTTTGTCTTCATGTATCACCTTGCTTGGTTTCCCCACTGTTAAAACAATGGATACAACTGCATGTGTTGCTCCAAAATCATCTATTTATAAAAGCTACCAGGAAAAAAGCCTTTAAAATTCTCTTCCACTACATTTCTGGAAGACTAAACTACATGCTTTTAAGGATATGCTCTCTTAGTTTATTACAGAGTCAGCCCAAGTCAACAGCTCTTTTCTAGAAGACACCAGCTGCAGTAGCACACACAAGAAAGAAGACTTTAAAAAGAATGAAATGATGCTACCTTTTTGATGTATTAAACAGATGATGTCACTGTAATATTAAAGTCATGGTACTAACCAGGAACTTTGTATTCTGACAGAATTTATAATATACAAAATAAAACAAGAAAATGTAATTTTTACAAGTGCATTTCAGCTGGAAAATGCATAACATTTTGTATTTCAAAGGCAGAGAGAAAAAAACTTTCCCTCTTGTTCATCTCTTCATCTTGTTGTACTCCTTTTTTGATTCTTACAATGACCATGGTGTTTCCTGCAGACCTTTCACAGTTAATGTCCTAATTTTTACTATCTACACTCATAATCTGCACTTATCCAAAGTCTTCTGTTGCTCAGATTAATGTGGACTCCTCTACCTAGCTGCATATTAAATGGGGTTGTAGACTGATACTGTGACTGACAGTATCATTAGTGGTTTAAAGTGTCGCTGACTCTCTTTTTCCACTGACCTCTTCCTCACTGTCGTCTTTCTGCATTTCTACCACAACATTCAGCTGTAACAGTTACTAGTTCAGCAGTACCAATTAGTTGCATATCTCCTTTCACAATAAAAAATAATCGGAAAAAAAAGAAAAAAGTAAAGCAAAAAAAAGAAAAATAAAAAAAGGGGGTATTTCAGAGTTTTTTAGTTTGCTCCATCTAAAAGACAGAACGTTTGTTTTACTTAGTTCCTACTGCATGTGTACAAATAGTGTGTCACCATGCAATGATTGGTGAGATGTAAAGATTTGGAAGCAAAGCAAAAAATCAGGGTTTGCGCCATTCATGAGTTGTTTCTGAGTCTATGGTTGGTTTCTACGTATGGTGTAAATAGGTTTAAGAAGTCACAGCTCTCCTTTGCCTATTACTCCCCCCAGAGTCAGTATAGTTTGAATTGAATTTTGAAAAAACCTATTATACCACTGTCAAAACTCTTGTGTGAGCACAAAGTGTGAGTTATTGTAACGATCAACAAACTAGCAGGAAGAAGCAATGACAGTTTATGCCATAACTGCTGTTAAAAGATTGTTTGCAAAACAACACTTAAACACTAAACTTCCTAACTTTGAATTTATAAGGCTGGTAGGAAGGGTAAGGTATCCAGCCGATTACATGGAAATCCTACTATATAAAATAATTCCAAATAATGAAAAGACTTGGGCATCACCTGCACTTGCAGCAGGTTTTGAACCAAAGGTTTTCTTTTCTAGTTATAAATTCTTCATATGAAACTTTTGCAATCAGTCTGTAACAATAGTGTATTTGTCTCCTGGACAACAAAGAGATTTGGATGATACAAATCACTCCACAGTATTGGTAGCAGATTTTGCTCTAACTTCCCAGCACTTATAGCCAGATTGCATGGACAAAAGTTGACTCCTATAGCAAATCAGGCATCCTGCCTGCTTATAAAACAAATAAGGACCTTACTTTTACCTATAACTATAAAAACTATAAAAACTATTTGGTAGATCTTGCTCCTGCATATGCAACCTTGAAAATGATGCTGTTGATTTTGAAATCACATGTTCTTTGCCTCCATTTCATTTCTTCTCTTCATCCACTTGTACCTGTACAAATGAAACTGAACAAGATGTTCTTGATGCATATAAAATAGGTGAACATGTTAAATGTATACTTTGAATTTTTGTATATCTTCAGCAATTTCACTCCTTTATACTTTAAAGTCAACCATTTTGCTCTTGATGTAACTTCTGGGCATGTTAGTTTTATTGCATGGAGAATAAATCCTGCATTCATTATTTCTTTACAGATTTTATGCTGCTTCCTTTGGAATTCAGGAATTATCATGTTAATTTTCTCTTGGTTTGTAAAAATATTTTTAGTTTAACACATTTTCAATCTATTTTTAATTATAATTCAATTATTTTTTCTTTCTTTAATTTTGTTTTTACAAGTCCTGCTTTATCTCTCCTTCATGATTTTTTCCCCTTCAGTTTGTGTAATGATAATTTTTGTTTTATGCTTTCAAGATTATTTGATTCAGTGTCTTGCTGAGAGTATTTTTACATGGTTTGTTCATTGGGGTATCTCCCACATACATTCTTTCCTTTTAATCTTTTCTGTTAGTTGTTATTTTACTAATATTTCTTTTTCCCTTATAGTCAAAATGCTATTACTTTCCCAACTACGATGATCCTGCTGGTATTTCCTAAAACCATGGATCATACTTATTGTAGAAATACAAATAATTACCCATTTATTTTGCTAATAATAAACACCAGGTCTTTTAAAAGAAACATATCCACAAGTTTGGATGCATATTTTGTTTTCTTTAAATCGCTACTTCTTGTGTTATATTGCTCCATATAAAAAAATTGCTCTCACATGTGGGAATCTGTTCTAAACCTTTATAGTGGTAAGATTCACGGTCCACTCAGAACTAACACTCCTGCCCAGTCCTAGTGTTATCATGTACAAAGCAGACAGTATGGGTTCCATCACTGTTTTTTTTCTGTGGAGCAGTGTAGAAAATGCTTAAAGATGCAGGAAAAAAAATTATGGAGTCCCTTTTCTTCCATTTTCCTAATAAAAAGTTTTGAGGAATGTTGCAGTTAGCAAAATTGAATGGAAATAAAATAGATGGATAGAACTAGGAAAAGTTTTCTCTTTGTCTCCAAGGTGAACATCAGTCAGGAAATTCCATATCCACTCTTGTTCCACAGGACCATAAGATGAAACTCTAACAGCAAGACACTCTAAAGGAGATCCAAGGACTGATTTGTTTATCCTGAGCTTCCTCTCTCAAGTTTTCAGCTGAGACAACGAGATTTGGCTGTCTATCTTTAGGTTTTTATAGAACTAAAGGAATTTTAACTCAGTTTAATATGCTCAAGACACAATTAAAACTGTCTGATGCTTCTACTAATTAATTAATCTCCATATGTTAGCTCATATGAAAGCGGTATAGAAATTCAAACCTTTTCTTATTGCATGACAGTTGCACTGAGGGTTGTCCTGTAAATGAAAGCTTGGACTTCTCATTGATTTTTTGATGAAAGCTAAGCAGAAACATCTCTCACTTTTCCAGTGCTCCCCTTTTCCCTCCCCTGCAAAGGTGGTTAAACTCCAAAGAAGTGTATTTTGCATATGCTTTTGCAGGCCTGCTGAACTTAAAAGTCCAGAGAATATTCTGAAGAAGATACATTCACCCTCAGCTCAACTCCTGCAAGATTACCATAGAACAGATGTTTCTATTTTCAGATGTTTCAGGTTTCTGGAACACCTGAATGACTATTCAGCTCCAGCTGAACCTTGGGGCTTTCCCTGTGGCAAAAAAAGGAACTCAAGATTTCCCAGCTTAGCTGTACCTCTGGCTAAAATTCCTGTTTGAAACTTAATTACTCAGCCTGGGTAACTATGGCTACTGTAGGGGCTGTAAGGAAGGACAGACTGCAGGAAATAACTTTGAGATTTCCCTTCCCTTTCATTCCTTTCCTTCTTTTCACCACATCCCTCCTGTTCACCCAGTTCTCTGGGTGAAAGATTCCACCCTCCATTCTCCGTTTTCTTCCTAGTTCAGCTGTTGAACCAACTGGTCTTTCCTGGACACAAGCAATTGCCAGTTTCTACCAGCACATGCCTTGATTTCTTGCACATAACTGAGTCCCAGAGGCACTGCAAAAGTACTGCATATACTGGAATGATGCTCCAAATTATGCTGTGCATTAAACGAGAAAGGACGAAAAACCATAGCTCTACACTTCTGTTGTCAAATTTTCTGCACCAGCATCATCATAATAACTCCCCTACAGTTTTCCTGCTTTTCTTTGTCTTTTTCTAACCCCTGTAAGGAATTTGGATCAAGTGACTTGTCAAGGCCTTATAATGAGATTGCAACTCTATTCAAAATTCCCTACAGTGGACTCTTGTTGACTGACAATCTGTTGATCATGTTGCACACTCTATTCCTGCACTACAGCATAGTTTCAGGAAGGCAAATACTCAAAGAAGAAATGAGACTGCTTTCTGTGATGAGCTTTGGAAACACGCTGTTAATTGGCATGGCTGTGATTCTCAGTTTGACTGATAGTTCTAGGAATCAAAGCACTGTCTCTGGAGTTCACAGTGATTTACAAGTGAGCCTTCTGGCTTTCTTACTAAGTCACCATGCCAACCATTAGTAGCATTTCTCACTAAATGCATAACACAGTCTGCAAGCATTTCCACCTTCAGCACATGCTACTGCAAATGGTTTAAAACATTTTAATTTAAGTTTACAACAAAATAGTTTTCTTCCCCTCCTATTGTTCAAACCAGGCACTTATATATAAATTAAATGTGTGCATAGCAACCATACTGTAGTATAATGCCATTTGCAAACTGTAATTTTTCATGCGATTCACTGTGATATCTTTTGTGCTTTTACTGATGCATATGGATTTAGTTAAAGAATGTATTGTAACTGCAGATATTTAAATTAAAACAACGGGCTTGTTTTGTCTTCAGAATACACCCTATATTACAGTCAGTTGTTTTATTTTATTTTCTTTTTCCCACAGGCTTTCAAGATTGGAACTATTTCTATAAAACAAAATACCCACAGCATGTCAAATATATAAAAAAAGAAGTTCTAGTATGAAAAAGATGGATATCTGTATGACAATAAGTAATAACAAAAATATTGGTATTTTTGAGAAGCTTACAGGGACTCTTTTTTCAACACTTTTGTTAGAAAATTAGTATGTTTCCCAGTGTGAAGTTCTCTCTTTTATGCATGTGTGTGGGGTTGTATATACATGTGTATTGTGAATGCGTGTTGTGCCTCTACATAAAACACAGACTTCCTGTAGTGTAGATGTTGTTTAACAGGGATTTTTATGTCAGAAAAGCCTCATGCTGTTGTTCTCTTGAAAACAGGCATCCAATTAAAAGAAAAAAAATCAGTTTTCATCAGCACCTCCAAGGTGATTAGAAAAATAGTTTAAGAAGGATCAACAGTACATGAGGGTTAATTCAGACACTTCTACATGAACTCAATCCATACAGTTCTGTGGGACCTAAGCATGGGGGCTACACCTGAGCAAGCTGACTGGCATCCTTGTAAATGCCACCATCCAATATATTTGAACAACTGTGGATATTAGAGGAGATTATCAGTAATTTGAGAAAGACAAATGTCACACCCATCTTCAAAAAGGACAAGAAAAGTGGTGTGGGGAACAGTGAGCTAGTCAGTTTGATTTCGGTCCCTAAGAAAATCGTGAAATGAATCCTCTTCAGAACAACTAACGGGAACATGAGGGAGATGAAGGTGATGGGAACAGTCAGTGTGGTTTAAACAGGAGTTGATGCCTGATCAACCTTGTTGCTTTCAGTGATAAAATGGCTGGATTTGTGCATAACTGGAGAACAGGGGATGTCAGCAAAACTTCTAGTGTTCGGGAGAACATCCCCTGTTCTCCAGTTATGCACAAATGTCCTTGTAGCCAAGCTTAAAATTAGGGTGCCTGGGTTGGTGCCTTGCCAGGTTGTTTAATACTTTTTAATACGATTAATAATTGGGCAGTTGGGTTCAGAGATGGTAAGCACTATATCATATCTGCCTGGAAGCTGGTGTCTCATGGGTTCCCATGGGGTACCTCTGTCCTGTTCAGCAACTCCGTCAGTGACCTGGGGAGTTCACAAAGTGCACTATGTCAAGACTGCAGGCAATGTCAGGGATGGAGACCAGTTGATATCTACGGAGACAGGGCTGCCATCTGGAGGGACTGGGACTCGTGGGAGGAAAAGGCCAACACAGCTGCCATGCTTTTGGGTCAAAAGGAACATACAGGCAGTCAGAAACAGCTTTGTGGAGAAGGCTCTGGACCCTGGAGAGAAGCCAGTTGAGCAAGGCCTGGGAGGCTGGAAATATGAAGATGAACAATAAGGCTAAGGCCCAAGGAATTGCTGCTGTCTCCCTCCTTGGAGGGTTTCCAGCCTGTGCTGGTTAAAGCCCTGAGCAACCTGGTCTGACCCTGTGGCTGAGCCTGCCTCAGAGAGGGAGTTGGAGCAGAGAAGTTTTGACCAGCCAAGCATTCAGAAATATCATACTATGACCTTCTTGAAAACTTTCTAAAGGTTCTAAACATATGGTATCTGGAAAATATATCACCCTGCTTAGTGGCAGCTGTTTTCCAAACTTATACAATAAAAGAACATCTGGGACAGAGGGATAGAACTGAGATCTCAGTAACAGATGACATTCAGCTAGTGGAGGGAGTCGACATGTATTTTCAAATCCATCTGGGAGCAAGAATTGAAAAAAACTGGTTTATTTATTTATTTATTTTTTACAAAGTGTATATTAACTGCTAAAAAATAAAACTTTCTCACTTGGCTGTGGTCCAGATAGCCTCTAAATGAATCATTATTGTGAGTGTTAAATAAATTTTGCTATGACAGAAATACTCTTCAGACGATGAAGAGTTCTTGTCCTACCTCCTCATTACTGCAAGGCTCTTTTTCAGGGGGAGCCAGAAAGCATTCATAATGTAGGTACAGAGGGTTGCAGGTGGGATGGGTCACACCAGGGCATCTGAAAGGCATTATAAAGAATCTCGGTCTAGTTGTTGGGTGGTTTTTTCTATTCTTTTTTTAACTCTTGAATTGATCCATAGAGTTTTGATATGGTAATTATATCATGAACAGATTTATCACTACAATTTTATCACTACACTTGTGGAAAGTTGCCTCAATTTGTAACTTAGCAATACAGATATTTTAAAGGACAAGAGTTCTAAAGAACAAGACTTAGAGTTTGGTGGCTTTTTTTATTATTGTGTTCCTAAAGTATAACTTTAAATATACTTCCTCCATGTTCCTGGCAAACTTGCTTCCAATCAACTACCATATTTCTTTTCTAAAAAAAAAAAAAAAAAAACAGAAAAACAAACCACAACCCAAAAAAGCCGCAACCAAAAACATTTTGCATACATGATTTTTAAAGAACTGTTTGATCATATCTAAAGTTTTGTTGCCATTCAGTCTTCTTATGTCTGGGACTCCCTCCAGGCTCATCAAATTGAAGGGTTGTGAAGACATCACTCTAGACATTCAGGTTTTTGTCTTATTGGCACTTTTCAGGACAAGAGAGATTTGGATACACTTTCATGAGCCATGGAATTTTTTTTCTAACAATGAGCATGGAATTTTATTTGAATACTGAAAACAGTATTAGCTTTGCACTTTCTTTCTCTGTGTCATTCATGAAGGCTTTTTTTCTCTCTCGTTCCCTGGGAGACTTTAAAGTCTCACACTTTAAAGTCCAGGTTTTGAACACTATAAACACCTGCAATGGAGGAAAACCAAAAAGTCACCAGGAATGTAATGAAAAAAAAGCAAGTATGTCCATATGGAAAAAATAAGTAACTAATCCCTTAACCTGCAGCTGTGCCTGGGATTGCTCCGACCCAGGTGTAGGACCTTGCACTTGGCATGGTTAAACTTCATCAGGTTGGCATCAGCCCACCTCACAAGCATGTCAAGGTCCCTCTGCATTGGCATTCCTTCCCTGCAGCGTATGAACCGAACCACACAGCTTGGTGTCATCGGCAAACTTGCTGAGGGCACACTCAATCCCACTGTCCATGTCACCAACAAAGATGTTGAACAAGACCTGTCCCAACACCGATCCCTGAGGGACACCACTCGTTACTGGTCTCCAGATGGACATCAAGCCAATGACCACAACTCTTTGCGTGTGGCCACCCAGCCAGTTCTTTATCCACCAAGCGGTCCACCCATCAAATTGATGTCTCTCTAATTTAGAGACAACGATGTCATGTGGGACAGTGTCGAACGCTTTGCACAATTCCAGGTAGATGACGTCAACTGCTCTACCCCTGTCCATCAGTTTCATAGCCCCATCATAGAAGGCCACCAAATTGGTCAGGCAGGATTTCCCCTTAGTGAAGCCATGCTGGCTGTCACCAGCTACCTCCTTGTTTTTCATGTGCTTTAGCATGCCTTCCAGGAGATTCTGCTCCAAGAGTTTGCCAGGCACAGAGGTGAGACTGACTGGTCTGTAATTCCCCGAGTCATCCATTTTTCCCTTCTTGAAAATGGGGGTTATATTTCCCTTCTTCCAGTCATCAGGAGCTTCACCTGACTGCCATGATTTTTCAAATATGATGGCCAGTGGCTTAGCACCTTCATTTGCCAGCTCCTTCAGGACCCGCGGATGGATTTCATCAGGTCCCATGGACTTGTGCAGGTTCAGGTTCTTAAGGCGGTCTCAAACCAGATCCTCTCCTACAGTGAGCCTAGGGTCTTCATTCTCACAGTCCCTGCATCCGCCTTCCAAGTCTTGGGTGGTGCGATTAGAGCCTTTGCCAGTGAAGACCGAGGCAAAGAAGTCATTAAGTACCTCAGCCTTCTCCAAATCCCGGGTAGCCAGTTCTCCTGATATCTTCCGGAGGGGGCCTACGTTGTCCCTAGTCTGTCTTTTATTCGCTACGTACCTATAGAATCCCTTCCTGCCATCCTTAACATCCCTAGCCAGGTTCAATTCTAACTGGGCCTTAGCTTTCCTCACCTGGTCCCTAGCTTCCCGGACAACATCCCTGTATTCTTCCCAGGCCGCCTGTCCCTGCTTCCACCTTCTATAAGCCTCTTTTTTCCTTTGAATTTTCCTGAGCAGCTCCCTGTCCATCCAAGAAGGTCTCCTGGGTCTCCTGCTGCACTTCCTTCTTGTTGGGATGCAACACTCCTGAGCTTGGAGCAGATGATCCTTGAATAACAACCAACAGTCTTGGGTCCCCCTGCCCTCTAGGGCTGTATCCCATGGAACCTTACTAAGCAGGTTCCTGAAGAGGCCAAAGTCTGCTCTCTTGAAGTCCAGGGCAGTGAGCTTGCTGCACGCTCTTCTCACTGTCCTGTGGATCTCGAATTCAACCATCTCATGATCGCTTCAACCAAGGCTGCCCTGGAGCGTCACATTTCCAGTGAGCCCTTCCCTGTTGGTGAGCACAAGGTCAAGCATGGCACCTCTCCTTGTCGGCTCCTCTATTACTTGCAGAAGGAAGTTGTCTTCCACGCAATCGAGGAACCTCCTGGATTGCTTGTGCCAGGCATAACTGTCTCCCCAACAGGTGTCATGGTGGTTGAAGTCTCCCATGAGAACAAGGGCCTGTGAGCATGAGGCTGTTCCTATCTGCCTATAGAGTGCCTCATCCACAGAGTCCTCTTGATCAGGCGGTCTGTAACAGATCTCCACAGTGATGTCCCCCATCGCTGCTCTCCCTTTAACCCTGACTCACAAACTCTCTGTCAGCTGATTCACCCATCCTCAGACAGAGTTCCATATTCTCCATCCTATCCCTAACATAAATAGCAACTCCCCCTCCCCATCTGCCAGGCCTGTCTTTTCTGAAGAGCCTGTAACTTTCCATTCCGACACTCCAGTCGTAGGAGCCATCCCACCATGTTTCTATGATGCCTATTATATCATACCCCCATAGACGTGCACACATCTCTAATTCCTCTTGTCTGTTCCCCATGCTACAGGTGTTTGTATAGAGGCATCTGAGCCGAGCTTCAAATGAAGCCGGCTCATTGGCTGGAGCAGCTGTAATATCTCTACATTGCTCCGAGCATTTATTGTAGGTGCTGGCAACTGACTGGGTGTGTTGGGATGGAACGATGCCCCCCTCCCCCAACACATCTAGTTTAAAGCAACCTTGACCAGCCTGGCAAGCATCCTACCAAAACCACTCTTTCCCTTCTTTATCAGAGCAGCTCCACCAGTCCCCACTAGACCTGGCCTACAAACTTGGTTCCCGTGTTCAAGACACCCAAACCCCTGACTATGACATCACCCTTTTAATCACTTATTAACCTGGCCAATTCTCCTAGCTTTTTTAAGGTCCTCCCCTGTATCCTGGAGAATTGACGAAAAGACTATCTGAGCACCAGAGACCGTAACCACCTCTCCCAGGGCTCTGTAGTCCTTCTTTGTGTTTTCCAGCCTACTGCTATCTACATCACTAGCACCCATATGGATCACTAGAAGTGGGTAATAGTCCGTGGGACTTACTAGAGCAGGCAGCCTCTCTGTAACATCCCTGATCCGTGCCCCAAGTAGGCAACACACCTCCCTTGAGACTGGGTCAGGTTGACAGTTGAGTGCTTCTTTCCCTTTCAAAGTAGAGTCCCCTACCACTGTGACCCGCCGCTTTTTCCTCGCAGCACCAATAGAGATCTTCTTTACCAGTGCATCAGCCAGCTGTTTCTGGTGAGAGTGCGTTTCCTCCTTAGCCCCCTGCAGGACAGCAAAGCGGTTCTCAGTGGGGACAACAGATTTAGGAGGAAGCCCCTTGCTTTTAATTGTTCTCTTCTTCCTTTTTTTGTTGGTTTTCTTTGTTACAGTTTCCCAGCTTCCTGGGTTAATGGCCTCCTTCTCTTCTCCATGAGCTGCAGGAGATGCTTGATGCCCCTGCACAGTTTGGGCCTGGAGCAAGCATTCTTGTTTCCTCTCAGCTTCCCTGACATCTTGCAGCCTATTTACAGCATCCCACAGCTCAGCCACCTGCTGCAGGAGGACCTCCACCCAGGAGCACCGAGTGCAGCCCTGCCCTTTGGGCACCGTTCCCTCATGAGACCAGTGCAGGCACTCTCTACACTCTGAGCTCTGCACTGCAGCCTCCCCTCTCATTGGCTCTGCCTGGGTGCCTACGCTGGCCAACACCAGGGTAGCCAGAGCTGAGCTCCCAGATTGGGCTCTGGTCGGACAACAAGTGCTCACCATCCCGCTCGCCTGCCAGAGCAAACTACCTCGCCACAATCCTTGGTCGCTCGCGCTCCCTGGGGCAGATTTTTAATCAGTCAGGGCTGGTGCCACTTTTCCTGGCTCTGCCGCCTTTGAGTCAGCTGCTTGCATCAGCTGAGCTGCCGGCTCCTGGGCAAGTCTTGTCAAGGACTTGAGGCTCCCTCGGTGGCCCTTGCCACTCTGAGTTGAGGCTCCTGGACGCTGATCTCCCTCCCACTCCGGTGTTGAAGGCGTCCTCTCTTGAGCTACTCATGATTTCATTATTCTTTGTTTGACGCAATGCTGGAGAACCAAGGCATAATGTTTTATTTCTGATTTAACAGTACTTGCAGAAAGAATAATATATATCTTTCAAAAAAACATCCTTGAAATTCTCGTTGTTCCTCTTATAGAAAAAATACATTTGCTGCACCTGAAAGAAATAAAATGTTCGCAAAGCATGTGAGTTTTATCTTCATTTTTAAAGAGAAATTAACTGAATTTGATAGCAGAATAAAAAAAAAAAAAATTATCTTAACACAATAAAGTTTCCACTCAGCAGAACTCATTTTAACCTGTGGGTTTTCTGTTTTGTTATTTTTTGGTTTTTGCCTTTTTTTTTTTTTTTAAATTGTTTATAACATGTGTTAATCAAAATCTCTTTTAGGATGATAGTTACCTTCTCTTCCTTCTGACTTATTGTTATTTACTAGAGAATTTTGTATAGTTTGTCGTACTCCTTCTTCCTTTGTACTGCAAAGAAGGCAGCCCTTTATCTGTTTTAGTGAGTTGTAGTCTCTGGTTGTGGTCTTTAAACAAATTGTTTCACATAATTCCAAGTTAAATGAGCCTCCCCTTAAAAGGAGGAGAAGCAGATGCTTTCCTATGTGAAACAATGGAAACCAGCTAAGCAAAGCCTCCTGACTTCCATTTTGCATGGGAATCACTGGGCATGAAATATAGTCACGTTTATTGTGGAACGAGCTGAAGTAAATCTGTTTGCTTGCTATGATCTGTGAAATAACATAAGCACATTCCCAAACCTAAAATCATCTCAGAATGTGGGAGATAGGATTCATCTGCTGTAATGTATGAAAAGATTAATCTTCACTTTTTTCCTTTTCTTTGAATTTCTTTGTTTTATTGTGGTTTTGGGGGGTGATTTTTTTTTTTTCTTTTCTCCATGGGAGCAGCTGTGGAAGTGTGACAGCACATTCAATACACAGCTCCACCTGACAGGACAAGTTAATAGGCAGTACCTGAGTTTCTCAGTCAGTACTCATCAGAGGCAGGCTTTCATTGTAAATTACAAAACTATACATAGAAGTAGTTTTATTCAAAGGATTTTAATAATATTCACAAACAGAACAGTAAGCAAGCACCTATTAAGGAGTTTTGTAAGATAAAGTCTATGGATAATTATGTTTCTAGTTCACACAGGTAATAAAAATGAATAGACACTTCTGCTACGTAATATTTTATACCCTAGAAGGCACTTTTCTCACAAGGATGAATATGTCAGTCAAACTTTGTGCCTTTCGTAGACATTTATTTGTAAGAGGTTTTTGGCTCGTGATAGGACATTCCCAGATTGAGTAAAACATTTGAAACCTCAAACCAGGTTCTAATGAAGTGGAGCTATGATAAATAACTTCTCCAGTATATCACTTTGTAATGCTTGAGGTCACACATGTGCCTGACACACATCAGATTGATTTGGTGGTTACCTCTAGTTTCCCAGTTCCAACAAGCCACATCCAGATATGCTGCCATTGCCTAAGGTATTTGTTTTGACAAAGACATAATATTTCAGTCTATTAATGAATGCTTATTATTCTCATTTATAGGTCTTTATGATAAAACCAACCCAAACCCAAACATTTATCATTTAGAGTCAACTCGTGTTAAGTTCAGATAAAATCTAGCCAGCCAGAACAAGAATGCTGAGGTTCCTTTATTTTGCAGTAGTAAAGCACTAGCAGCCAAGCAACGGACACTAAAGCAAGAGTTCAGTGACCCAAACACTGATCTGTGCAACTGTTTGTGCATTGATCTTGGCTGATTGCCAGGTGCTCATTAAGCTTTTCCTTCAATCCCCTTCACCACAAGACACAGTACAAAAAGCTTATGGGTGAAGGTAGGACAGTGAGATCACTCAGCAATTACCATTATGGGCAAAACAGACTTGACTTGGGGAAATTAATTTATTGCCAAGCAATTCAGAGCAGAATAATGAGAAATAAGAACACATCTAAAAACACTTTCTTCTCCCACTTTCCCTTCTTCCTGGGCATAACTTCACTAGCTCCCCATCTGAGCAGCACAGGGGAAGAAGGACCAGGGGTTGTAGTCAGTTCATGACATGTTGTCTCTCACACTCTTCCCCTGCTCAAGCCTGGGGTTCCGCTCATTGGGCACAGCCTTTCATAAACTCCACAAATGTGGGTCCTTCTCACAAACTAAAGTGCTTCACAAGCTGCTCCAGAACGGGTTCTCTATGATGTCACAGGTCCTGACGGAAAACTTGCTGCTATATAGGCTCCACTGACTGGGCCACAAAATGGAGACTGGCAAAACAGGACCCACTTTTGAATTAAAACCTAAGTTCTATATACTATTAAAAAATGCTGGCAGGTGGTTGTGTAGAGCAGACTCAGTAAGTCTGATTTGACTGCACTGAAATATCCTGGCAGTAACATGCAACTTAATAAACTGGAAGTGTATTTCCCATTATAATGAACCCAGTGACATCTGTTGTTTCAAGATATATGGTGCTTGTATAATTGCAAAAACACTAATAGTGATAGCTAGCTTTAACAAGCAGAAGTGTTCTCATTACACTACAGAGAACAGTTCTGTAGCTGTAACAGAGAAGTTTATAAAATAAAAAGACAGGATGCTGGTCACAGGCCCTTGCAGTCTGTGGATATGTCTCATCTGTCTACCTGCTCTTTTCCCACAAAAGCATAATTCTGTAACTCTCAGATTGTCAGAAAATTAGCTCTCTCAAAAATTTTCTTTATTTTTAGTAGTGATAAACACTGCATTACAGAATGACCTACGGATTCATCTCAGATGGAGTTGATCTCTTATTAATAACAATCTGTATAAGGTAATCCCCACCTGGGAAAGCTTGATGCCTACAAGGATAGAACTGGGGTTTTTGCACAGGCTGGGATCAGATAGCTTGACTAGAGCCAGATGGCAATTCAGTAGTAGTGTCAGGGTAAAGAATCAATCAGTGAGTCCTGATTAACAGGAATTTGGTTTGCCCTCTACAGGAATTTAGAACTTCCAGACTGACAAAATGGCTGAACATCCACCCTTTTTTTACTTATTTTATTTATTTAACTAATTAATTTTTTACTAAAGAAATATTCTGAAAACATCTCTGGTTGTATCACTTATGAATTAAGAAATTCCGTAGATTTCTGGAAGGATATTGTAAGTGTTATTGCTTCCAGGGTCCATTGTAAACTGAAAAATCTTCATTCCAATGTTGCTCAGCTTTCTAATAATTTCATTCTTATTTTTAAAAAAAGTGAACAGCAAAAGAGACAACATAGCATATAGATGGTGTAAAGGCTATAAAGTCTTTCTATACCTATTATATTCTAGAATGTTACACTGTATACCAAAGAGATATCATCGTGTACAAGTCTGACAGAAAAAGATGGGAAAATAGCTCTCTGATAGCAGAGAAACACAGCTTTTTATTGCTACTCTTCTTATTTTATTTTTAAAATACTACAAAATATTCAGCCCAACGTAAACCACTAATTTTATTGCTTTATGGATATCTTAAGCTCAAATAATCTTATATAAAAATTATAAATCTTGCTGTTGGTGAATATTTTTATTTAAATTTATGATGTTTATGCCTTTTTGTTTCTTATTTGTTTCCTGTACAGACATCTAAGATTCAAAAATTTATAAAAACATGGAATCAGAGTATTACAGTGGTTATGGCTTTTACTAATTTATTTTTGTTATTGTATAAGTTATAAATACAGGCAGACACAGCTTTCCAGTATAAATAAACTGTCTGGAAATGAAGTTTAAACTGCTGCTCTGGGTTGCTTTGCAAATTCTGATGACAGTTTTCTTGTAAGCAGAATTTTGTGGGGGAAAAAAACCCCAACAAAATCCTACTGCCATGCTGCCATATCTCTCACTGAAAAAAATAAGTCAAGAAAACTATATCTTATCTCCCTGAAGATGGCACCATGGTAACTTGGCAATTCTCAATGGATAAAGAGATGCAACCTATCTCCCTGTCAACTCCCACACTGTGATGCTGTTCTTCCCCACTTTAGGAGGTTTCTAGATTCCTGTGTATACCTCTGTATTGCTATTTATCTGTTATGTTACCTTACATTATGTTGTGTTGCTTTACGTTGTGTTGCGCTGCGTTATGTTACGTTACATACGTTATGTTATGTTGTGTTGTGTTATGTTATATTATGTAATGTTATATGTTATGTTACATTCAAGGCCAGGCTGGATGTGGTTCTGAGCAACATGATCTAGTTGACGATGTCCCTGCTCATTGCAAGGGGATTGGAGTAGATGACTTTCGAAAGTCCCTTCAAACCCACACTATTCTACGATTCTACGATTCTATGATTCTATAACTGGTTCTATGATTCTATGATTCTATCTTTGAACTGGGAGTAACCTGCTCAAGGAAGGACCTGTCATGACAAGCTCAGCAGTGGCAGAAGGTATGTCCCAGAGTGGCAGAGGTGATGTTTTCCTTGAGGTTCAGCTCGTTTTCATTCAGCTCAGCTCTTGGCTGCAAACTGAGTCCTCTATTTCTTTTTGTAGATTCTGAATTTCCAGGGGAATTTCTGTGGGAAGTCCCATGGTTTCCAGTGGAAAATGTTTGCATTGATTATAAACCTGTAGATGAACTATAAAGAAAATAAATTAAACCAAACAGAAGTCTCTTTTGAAACATTCTTTTTCCTTAAATAAAAATGAGAGTATCACCTTAGATATGATTGATTGAAGCTTTCTGTGTAATAGAAGATGGTAATACCCCTTCATTGTCTTTCAGACTCCTGCATGTTTACATATTTTAATTAGGTCTAACAGGTGAAGCATAACACTGAGCTTTATATGCCTCATGTTTAAGGAGCTTTTCCATTTGCAAAAAACTGCTTACCTTCATAGATTACATCTCTTTCTTTGCTTTTCTACTGGATTGCAAATTACAATTTGTTTCATTTATTGCTCTTTCACAATTATGAGGAAGGTGGTTTTAAGGTTATAACTTCCCCATTTGTTTACCCTGATACTATCTTTGAAACTTGTTACATATATCTTTTTATTGGAACAAGATGGGGCACGGGGAGTAGGCTAATCATGGAATCATAGAATCATAAGATAGTTTAGGTTGTAAGGGACCTTTAAGAGTCATCTGCTCCAATATGCCTGCAGTGAGCAGCGACATCTGACAGTAGATCAGATTGCTCAGAATCACATTCAGCCTGGCCTTGAATGTCTCCAGGGATGGTGCATCCAACCACCTCTTTGAGCATCTTGTTTTACCACCCTCATTGTTAAGAATTTTTTCCTCACGTCCAGCTTGAATCTTCTCTCTTTTAGTTTAAAGCTGTTACCCCTCATCTTATCACTACCTGCCCTGCTAAAATGCTTGTCCCCATCTTTTGTATAATTTCCGTTTTAGTACTGGAAGCCTGTTACAAGGTCTCCCCCAAGACTTCTCTTCTTCAGACTGAACAACTCCAACTCTCTAAGCCTGTCGTGATAGAAGAGATGTCTCATCCCTACAATAATTTCTGTGGCCTTCTCCAACAGGTCCATATCTTTCCTGTGCTGAGGACACCAAAGCTGAACGCAGTACTCCAGGTGGGGTCTCACAAGAACAGAGTAAGGGGGAGAATCACCTCCTTCAACCCGCTGGCCATGCTTCTTTTGATGCAGCAGAGGATATGGTTGTCTCTCTGGGCTGTGAGTGCATGTTGCTGGCTCATGTTCAGTTATTTGTCTGCCAGTACTCCACAGTCCTTCTCTGCAGGGTTTCTTTCAGGTGCTTTTATAAATCACAATAGTTTAAACTGCCTTAGCATGCCTATATACCTCACATTTAAGCTTAGACGATCTCAGTTACCAACTGCTTAATTTCTGGTAATTAAAAGGTTTCACACTTACAGAGTCAGAATCTGAAAATCTAGCTGTTTTCAGTGAAGAGTATTGAGATTGTCCCAAGAGGTGTTTCTTCACTTAGAAACAGATTTGTCCCCAGTTTTTACTTCAGCAAAAGTGACTAGTTATTTTCTGAAAGATTTTCCCTGACAAAATGTTTTGTAGCACTGAAGATTTGAATAAGCTTTTTCTATACACCTGTATGTTTCAGCTTACTAAAATATATAGATACTAAAGGGCTCAGAAGTATTACTGATACTGGTAGCTACATCTCTATTTTCTCTTCATTTGATAAGGGAGAACTTGGCTTATACATTTTTTATGAGATAAAAAAATGTTGAGTCTTTCAGTGACCCTCTCAGAAATAGGAACTTATTAGCTAAGGCTGAGGCTGAAAATGCAAGAAGAAACCACAAGCATTAAAGAAAAAGTACATACTTCCTAAAGATATCATGCTCTTTGGAAAGGATGCTCACTAGTTAGAAGTTTTAAAGAGGAGCTTTACCTGTGACTTATAAATATGGTGGGTTTCTTTTTCTTTCTATCACCCCTGAGGTTTGATTTGAATTGGTCCCCATATAACTGAAATTTATCAAACAATTTATCAAATTTAGGAGAAACTAAAGGGTCAGAGAGGTATTTTGAGGACAAAAGGAAAATCAGAAGCAAGGCCTTCAGAAATCAATAAGCTTTGACAATAATAGTAAGTTCTTTCACATATATGGCTTCAATTTATGAACATATTTCTAAAACAGATCAACAATACCGTTGAACTAAAGTGCATGGACTGCTGCATGCACAAACAAAAGTACAAATATCAAACAAAATGTTGATACTCTAACATAGAAAAAGAACCAAAGCAGCACTTCTATAATATTCGTATCCCTCCTTTCCTATTTTGGATCAGTGTATGAAGGCACGCTAATGAAGGGAGACTTTAACACAGCTAACTATATACCCTCCTTAATTTTCTACTGAAATTGCAGGCAAATACCATAAAGACCTAAGCTGTGGGAACAAGTAATTTCCTCATCTGCAAAAGCAGACAAAATCCACAGTTATAGTCAAATAAAAAGGCATCTCTAGCTACATATTACCAATGACCATAAACATAGAATTAACAATGGCATTACTAGCTGTCTGGAAGTTTTTGATTGACAACTTGCTTAAAACCTAAACCTTCATTTTCAATTTACCTAGATTTATGTCTTGATCAACCAAACATGTTAGATGCTTTATCACTGTTTCAGTTGTACTACAGTCATAGCTTGAGGGTGATGGTTACTCCACACAAAACCCCCAAATGTTTTATCTATACCATCTAAGAGGGAAGCATGGGTAAGGAAGGATTCCTGAGAGAAAGGAGGGCTAAGGGCAGAGAAATTAGTTGCCAGTTTAGGAATCTGGATACAATTTAGCTTGTGGCCATGACATCTGAGATTCGGATTCAGGAGACTAAATCTTATGTTGTAGTCCTCCTCATTACTCTCTGTATGAGTCCGGCTATCTATCAGGAGAAAAGAAATTAATCATCTGCTGACTGTCCTTGTATCTGTGCTCATTCAGATATATATTTGTGCAGGAGTTCAAAATTGATCATTGATAGTTACCAGACATGCTTTGATTCAGGAGATGGAATAATATGGCAATAAAGGCTATGGTTGTCATTTTAAATAATACTTGTATTGATGCAGGAGTCCTGGTCAAAACTCCATGTTCTGCTAATAGAGTTTGTGAATGGATTAGTGAATGTTCTTTTGTTTATCAGTTCTGAAATTCAACAATGTGAAGAAAGGTGGCTAACAGTGTAAGTGATGAATAATGTCCAAATATCTGGCTCTTCGTTTTTGCATAGAAGGATATGACTATAGAGAAAGATGGGTTTGAAGGAATTACTTAGGCACAGTAAAGTGCTAACATAGGCTCAGAACTGAGTTCTATTGCTTTTGGTGGAATACTTGAATTCACAGCAGGATAGCAGAGGATATTCTCAAAGGAATGCATTCATTAGAAAGCCTCAGGAAAAATGCAGGTATTCAGCTCTTGTTCATTCTCCTTTCCAGGCTCTATAAGTTGCTAAGCAGTTTAATAGCAGAGTTATTCAGTCATAGCTACACAAATTTGGTCTCTATACTATTTTAGAAACTACGTGAAAAATGATACTTGTTTTACTAACCGCATAGCCCTTCGTGTATTTAAATATTTAAATCTTCAACAGTGACTTTTTGCTTAGGATCCCCATGACAGTCCATGGCTTTTAGAAACTGTGGATAATCTGACTTTGCACGTTTCCCAAGTAATATGTCAAGGTTAAGAAACGCACTACTCAGGCCAGCTGTTTTCCTTTATCTGACCTAAGAGTGCCTCTTGGAGGGATTATGAAAGTGTTAAGCACAATATCAGGGAATTGCAACAGGATAATCCTCAACTGCAGTAGCATGTGAATCCAAATTATTATTTTCTTCACAGAAACTTATCATCCATCTGACCTTTAGGACAATGCTAGTGTGAAGGTTGTGGTTCTTTAACAAGCAAATGAGCAATTCCATAGAAAGTCTAAAATAAAATGAGGGAACTTCAGTGGGCTAGACAAACCCAGGAATTTTCTACTTAGAAGATTTTCTAATTAGAAGAGTTTTTAAGTAGAACAGGTTGATGTGCCTCACTCTCTCTGCTGTTGTTGACCCAAGCTGCTTTTCCACAGCAAAAAAGAATCCTTCTACCATTAGTCTCCCATTAGTATCTTTTCTATAAATGAAGGTAGAAGAAATCAGTTTCATGGTACTTTATCAAAGCCCACTTGTGAAAAAGTTAGCTGGAAATTCACTCATACTTCAAAACCAACCTGCAGTTCCAAGGTTCAATGCATTCTGAGATGCCTTTACCTATCTATATTAATCAATGATTAAAATATTAAATTTTTTATCAAAATAAACAAGTTGCAAAGTAAAGACACAGTAGACTCAAAGGCAATGCAATAGCAAACTGCCCCATAGCTCTGCAGAGAAAGACTTGGGGGTGTTGGTTGATGAGAAAATGAACATGAGCTGGCTTTGGTTGCTGCTCGCAGACCAGAAAGCCAACCACATTCTGTGCTGCATCAAGAGATGCGTGACCAGCAGGTCAAAGGAGGTGATCCTGCCCCTCTACTCTGCTCTCGTGAGACCTCACTTGGAGTACTGTGTGCAGTTCTGGTGTCCTTAACCTAAAAAGGACATGGAACTGTTGGAACAAGTCCAGAGGAGGGCCACGAGGATGACCAGGGGACTGGAGCACCTCCTGTATGGAGACAGGCTGAGAAAGTTGGGGCTGTTCAGCCTGGAGAAGAGAAGGCTGCATGGAGACCTCATAGCAGCCTTCCAGTATCTGAAGGGGGCCTACAAGGATGCTGGGGATGGACTCTTCATTAGGGACTGTAGTGACAGGACAAGGGGTAACGGGTGAAAACTTAAACAGGGGCAGTTTAGATTGGATATATGGAAGAAATTCTTTACTAAGGGGGTGGTGAGGCACTGGAATGGGTTGCCCAGGGAGGCTGTGAATGCTCCATCCTTGGCGGTGTTCAAGGCCATGTTGGAGGAAGCCTTGGGTGGCATGGTTCAGTGTGAGGTGTCCCTGCCCATGGCAGGGGGGCTGGAACTAGATGATGTTAAGGTCCTTTCCAACCCTAACTACTCTATGATTCTATGATTCTATATGCACTGTAGCGGTTTCTTTACCTTCTAGTCTATCAGCTACTGTTTACTTTAATCCTGGTGTAACTCTCAAGAGAACTTCCTGTGAAGAACACAGGTATATTTCAACATGTGGAAGACATTAATCAGACTAATGTTGAGAAACAAGGTGCAGAGACTTTCCATTAATGATCTTTTTTTTTTTTTTTTTTCCATATTCAGTAATTTCTCTGCCTTATTATAAATGTAAAAAGCAGAAAACGGAAGAACAGAAACTAACTTCTGAACTTATTGTAATGAAAAAATAAATAAAATAGGCTATTTGAAATATATTATTAAATTCATGCAAATTGCATGATTGACAGAAAAGAGATAAGGCACACTATAGTAGGGCTGTCACATTGTAATGTGTATGAGTTTATCATGTTTGTAACCTTTACAAAGGTACACTAATGCATAAATTAAAAAAAAATTAGCGAGTTAAAGTGAATCTCTAAATCCTTACAGGGCTGTGTAGTATTCACACATGCTATAGTCCTACTTCTGTTAATCAAATGCACTGTAGGTAAATGTGCGTTGTAGGTAAATGTACTGTAGAAAAATTTTGAATATATAACTGAAACAGAAAATACTACATTCTGGTTAGCTGTAAACAAACATTCATTACTGCTGATGAAGGAAATCGAGACATTACTCAATTACTCTATCAGTAGAGAATGGGAAATCTTACATGTCTACACTAAGAATGACAATTCCATATTTTCTTGTTCTGTCAAGGACACTTCGATTTCACATGGGAACAAAGGCTATTTTTCAGTCCTTCCACATCCTGCTGGCTGTGGTGCCAGCCAACACAGGAATAACCTAGCTTCAAATTCCTTTTCATTTTGTAAAAAAAGGTCTTTTATCTTAAATGGTGCTAAAGCAGACAAAACAGAAGTCCCAGTTTTGCCTCTTTTCCAGACAAGTCTTTGTTAAACAGTTCAGGTTTGTGAGAGCAGTGTCCTGCTGATAAACTCTCTTTTTGCCAAGTACTTCTAGCATTTCATTAACTCCAAATGCCTTTCTATAATTATATATGTATTTAAGTACATACATGTATTTAGGTGCGTAGATACGTAAGGCTGCAGTTAGCTGTGAAAATTTTAGTTCTCTGGGAAGCCATTTTTTTTGGCAAAATTTGATCTTTCAAAATCCTGGACAACTCACAGAATTTATTGAAGGCTCAGAATGATGTTGATTTTTAATAGGAATTAAGTGTGATAAATGATATTGCACAGTGTTAGATCTCAGGTGAGATCAGAGAGCTCGTATAATTTCAGGAGTCAAAACAGAATCTGAAACACAAAAAAAGACAATGCTGCTGTTTACAGCTACTTTCTTTGTGTTTCCTAACTCATTCTGTTGAACATTTATAATAATTTCTTATCTGAACTTTAATTATTTTTTTTTCAGATTTCCACAAATTGTGTTGATGGTACAAACAAGAACATGAGCATGAGCAGAAATTCAAGGAAAAGTCTATGAAGTATAAACAAAAAATCCTTGCCACAAAGAGTGGCCAAAATCATGTGTCATATTAAAGCATTTTTTCTAGTTAAGATACTTTTGAACAGATATTAATTAACTTTTACTGTCTTTCTTCCTATATTTCAGATTTATATTTGTTACTTCTTGGTATGTAGCCAAAAATACATTGATGCATTTTTGCAGGTAACATTTATGCAATATTTTGCAAGTGTTCTTGTGCACTGTTCTCCTTATGGGTTTCATTTCTGTCTCTCTAATTGTGCAAGGTTGCTAAAGCTGTAGAAGCACTTCAATGCATTACCCTCATACTTTTGGTTGAGTGCCCAAACTGTAGGCTTGTTCTGTGTAAGAAAGGCAAAATTTGGTTCACCACTGCACCAAAATATCTTTCTATACCTCAGCAACCCAAACTATTCTGAATTTAAATGTGGTAAGATCCAAAATGTTCTGTGAATATCCTGTAGCACAGGATATGAGGTGTGCCTCTGATGTAAATAAAGAATTAATGAAAACAACATAGTCTCTTCAAATTCTTAGTGTTTTGTTTGGAAGCTTATAAAAATTCATCTTCCTTGGCAGTGTGTTCATGTAAGTTTAGCAAGAGTGGATGCTTAGTAGCTTAACACAACCTCAGAGCATTCTTTGATGTATGGTTAGACTGGATGCATGCAGACTCCGTTATGGAGTTTTGGCAAGCAGCAATGAACCCCCTTACATATTTTTAGTTCACAGCAACTCAGAAAGCTCATAAAGGGGTTTTATAATAGTCTGTGTCAGAAATTTATCATTATAGAATAAAATACACTTTATATACATATTTTTATTATAATTTCTGCAGCAATATTTGTTGACAAACATTCATCCACAAATCTTTAATAATATTTTTTATAGAAGGACATGTATTTTCAGTGTTATCTGTAAGGACCTGCTCAATTTTTAATTGTAAGGGTCTAAAATATTCCTGTGATTTTTTCACAGTCTTTGCAGAAATTGCTGAAATGTTTTGCTTAGTCTGAGTATAAGATAGTTAATTATTAATCCACTCACAGCACTTACCAGTCAACAAAAACCTTAATAACCTCTAGCTCCATCTCTCAAAGCTTACTCAAAATATTTGTCTTCTTTTTTTCTTTTTTGCAAAGAAATGACTACAGTAAAGTGAGCACTGTGTTGCTTGTTGTTAGATAAGGGCTCAACTGATACGTAGTTTAGCATTGTGTGTGAATGAGTATTACAAACACAAAAAACTTCACACATTTCTTTGCCTGAAAACTCCTCCATAACCTTCTGTATCAAAATTTTCCACTATCTTTCAAATATTCTTACCAACACTTTAATAGTTTTTACACCTGTCTTCATAAATGGAAGATTGTAAATTAATCTGGATTTTGGGATAATCTTAAGGTCCTTTCCAATCCTAACTATTCCATGATTCTATGATTCTGTGATTCTATGATGTAAACTAACTGTCACTCAAAATATCAGCCCACATAGATATCCGGATAGCAGAAATGTTTAGGCTGAAAGCAGGAGTTCTGTAGCAGTTTGAGCTGTTCAACCAAGGGGGGGGGGGGGGGGGGGGGGGGAAACAAACAACAAAACCAAAAGACAAACCTACTTTCAGACATTAATCACTTCTGAATCCAATGGAAGGCCAGCAAAAGAGCTATCAGATCCTTTAAGTAAGAAAATCAACCTGTTTATAAACAAGACTATTTGAAAGGTTCTAAATTGTGTGGTGTGGTGGATTTTCTCAAGGATTGCAAAGGATACCCACACAGTTTCAGTTTGATTAGAAGTGGAAACTGTGGAGAAGCTGTTATGAAGAAGCAGTCACTCAAAATAGCTTGCACAGGATGGACAGACATGGGGGATTTTGAGTAGGGAAACTGAGGTGGTAGTTTGGTTTTAGAAGCAGGTTTTTTTTGTAGATGACTGATCCAAAAGGAAATACTGAATACTGGACATCTACTCAGCCTAGTATGCTCACTTTTTTAATACCAGAAATATTGGAATAGTACTAACATTTCCTACGTTTGGCATAAGATAAAAAATGCACCTGAGACAAAAGGAAATACTCAGGAAATAAGATTTGATAGAGCATGTCTGCAGAGTGTTGCAGTCATAAAAGTAATTGCATGCCTGCAGATGTGTGCCTTAGTTTCTTATAACGTAACTTGGACATGAAGCATCCATGTTATTAGGTAAGATTCTGGAGGAACTTGCAGTAGGAAAAGGTCATCTGTGCATGAGTAACTGTCTGACTGCTTCCTGCAAATTCTTCCTGCCTGGATGACTGTGCCTTGACTGAAGTGTCAATCAAAATGCACAACTGGGTCAGAAGTCTAGAGCTATGTTGTTGCTTTAACATAATAGCAGACTGCGCTCAAAGTGCTTGGCACCAGTGAGAGCACAAATTGCTGCAGAACTGCCCTAGATTCCTTAGTGGGCAAAGTCCACACGGTCAGTGAGCACACCAATGTCTCTCCTGCCCCTCTGTCAAGCAGGAAGATAGCATGGACTGAGCACTTCTCCTGAGCATGGTTACAGCTCCCACAGATCACTGCAATGCCTTGATTTATTCTTTCCTGTGTTCTGTACAAATTCAATAAGTTATAAGTGATGTGGCAGTGAATAACGAAATCTTTCAATTATTTTGATTCATTTAGTTTATATCCATATTGTGCTCAGCTGTGTGCTAGCATAGTAATATTGATGTGCTTGCACCAGTAAAACTAAGCAGGAGTTTGAAATAAAATTTTATTAATTTTACAGATTTTTTAACCATATCCATTAAACAGTGCAGTTTTTCAACTTATTAGATACAAAGGAAATAAATGGATTTTTAGTAATTCTTCACTGGTAGTTGGTTTTTAAAAGTGAAAGCCATTAGTTACCAAAAGCATACAAAATCTTTGTCTTCTTTGGAACTCCGGAGATATTATATGTACAAAGAAATTTTTTATGCCTCTTAGTAAATTAATCTACAAAATGGCTACTTAGATTGCTCAGCAAGCCTCAGTAACATTGTTATTATTAATAGTACAAATCTCATTCTTCTGAATACAATTATTTGAAACCAGTGTACAATATATCAATTTTCTACTTTAAAAATTTCTAAGTACTTGAGGTATCAATGATGCGTCTGTGTTTGCTGTAATTTCTATTGACTTTTCTGGGCTTGGAACATCTTATTTATTTACAGTGACAATAGTTACAGTGGGAACAGGTATGAATTTTTGTGTATTTCTCAGAAAGTGCATTAACAGAACCAGGTTTTTAATTCATGAATAAAAAAATGCTGGATTTATTTTCTTTTCATATGGAAGAGGAGGAAGGAGAAGGAAAGATTACCTTACATACATCTCAAGAAATCAGTAACAAGTTTTTAAAGAGAAACATTGTTGTTCAAAACTTTTTGTGAAAACATAGGCTAATATACTAGCTTATTTTGAATATTATAGTAACGTATGCTTTAAAAAATAATAAATTAAAAATCTACCCAGAAAGCTTGCTAACCAGTATCAATTAATTTCTGAATATGTGTCATTCTTTTTCCACAAAGAAAAACTTGCACAATATTTTAAAAATTTGTTTCAGAAATTAACATTACAATAAGAAATACATAATTATTTTCAGTTTTGAAAACAACTCACATGAACATTAGGAATAATTAGCTACATTTCATCTTTATTTTCCTTGTGACGCTACTTTCTTATAGCATTATCCAGCATGATGGTGGGGCAGGGTGGGAAGCTAAAGAGGGCTGAAGATAGGAATTGGTACTGTGGGCATAGAATGGGAACTGAAGCCAAGAAAAAGAGGGAAAGCATATGAGATGTTATGGGTGGCCAGCAGGTGTATTTCAGCTAGAAAATGTCATGTGTATTATGGGCACAGGGTAGAAAGCACTTGAAGAATCTTGTTAAAATTTTGGCAGTTATCATAGCAGAAAACACTGACTCATGGGCCATACACCTTAAGTCACAGCAATCATTGCTGTCTGTGCTTTATGTTGGTACCATAGCCTGTTCTAGGTAAGACAGCTTTTTACCTTCATTAGCTCTTTGTCAGCTTAGTGAAAGTATATGTTGGTTTGTTTTTTTTTTCCTATAACATTCAATAATCTGCTGCCACTGCAATTCACTAGTCCCAACCTCAGCATTCTGGAGATAACAGCTGTTGTTTCCATGTAAGACAGCATGTATGCCTCTGTTGTGGTTTAAGCCCCGGCTGTAAATTAGAACCATGCAGTTTACTTCTCCCCCACCCCCCCAGAGGGATGGGGAGGAGAATTGAAAGAATGTAACTCCCACGGGTTGAGATAAAAGCAGTCCAGTAACTAAGGTGTAACACAAATCACTACTGCTGCCACCAATAATAATAATGATAAGAGAAATAACAAGGGAAGAGAATACAATACCGCTCGCCAGAAAAGAGAGCCCCACCAAAAAGAGGACGTGCCCTTCCGGGTAGCTCCCAGTTACATCCCCGGGCATGACGTGCTGTGGTATGGAATACCTCTTTGGCTAGTTTGGGTCAGGCGTCCTGTCCCTGCTTCCTCCCGGCCCCCCCTCCTCCCTGGCAGAGCATGAGACTCACAAAGTCCTTGGTCAGTCTAAACATCAGTGTTATCAGCTCTGTTCCCAGGCCGAAAGTCAAAAACACAGTGCTGCAACAGCTACTAAGAAGGAGAAAAACTGACTGCTGCTGCTGAACCCAGGACAGCCTCCCTGTGAATTTTTAAGTTATTTCTCAACATCTGTATCATCTATGTTAGAGAGGCTTTATTGCCTATGCAGACAAAGTGTATTTTCTAGAAAGAGGTTAAAAGTAACAAGTCTGCAATTTTGTGGACATACTGTACTTGGAACAAAACTAATTAAGTGGTAAAAAAGCCACATAGTTCTAGAGGGTAAGTACAAACTAATTATACTCCAGCACAGACATAAAAAAAAAAAAAAAAAGAAGAGGGGTAAGGGCAAAAAAAAAAAATCCCTACCATTTTGTTAGTAAAACCTAAAAGCTGCTGAAGCAACCTAAATTTAGCATACAACCCTGAATGCAATTGATTTGTGCTGGTTATCATAAAATGTCATGAGTGTAAAATATTGTGTTATCAAAAGTCAGCTTTTGAGAAGACGTATTAGTACGTACATTTCCTTCTGAAAACAAACACATCTGAAAATGGAACCAGCATGGAAATAGTCATGTGCCACTTCATTCTGCAAGATAATTGAACATTTATTTCCTTCCTGACTTTTCTGATGACCAGTTTTGACTTTGGATTCTTTACAAAAGTGTAAGACTATTCTATTTGCCAACAATAATAGCAGAGATTTCGGTGAAATAGTTTGGTGTACTTTGGGGAAGTGCTTACACCCTCATTTTGCAAGAGTTTCCCCTTGCACAAATGTATGAGTGACTGTCATACATCTTCTCTCTATGGTCATACTGTTTTGCTACCTATCCCTCTGCTGCTTGCTATGCTGGTTTTGGTTTATTCTCCTATTTACACACTTGAACAATGTGAGAACACCTGAGTTTGTGATGGTGTGAGGAAGGTCCATCTGCCTTCTTGTTGCTGCTCAGAGCAATAGTAAGTTGTTGACAGGGGAATGCTCTAAGTTAAGGGTGACGCTGGTAAGGCACAAACCAGAAAGATTTCACCTTCTTACTTGAAACCCTGTGTCAATATAAGTCCACTCTAAACCCCCTATGGAAACATAGAAAAAAAAATTAATTTTGAAGGGGAATGAAGGGCTTAAAGAAAAGGTAGAGACCTTCCCAGGACTTTGGAAATACAACAAGAAAGATTATTCTGACTGTAGTTAAGGATCTTGTGAGGGTCCCCTTACTGAAGACAGGGATTTACCTCCAGGCTAGAAAGCCATATTTGTCATGGTGTTTACGTATGTAGAAAAGCGTTTGGGAAGAAGTAGACAACTCAGGGCCCTGAAGCTCATTTGGTAGTCCTTGATCACTGCACAGAGAGTTTAGGAGAAATCCTGAAGTTTCCACAAGAGATCTGAGGTGTGGAAGATGGCTAAATTCCAATGAAAAAAAGTTTGCTTCTTTCATCAGCTATGTCAAGTTGTTGCCTCAATAAATCTTAAATAGTCCTTTTTGGGTTTTATTTGTTTGTTTTGTCTTGCTGTGTTTTTCTTTGAGTAAGAATCTTCTTGGGGTTTTATCATACTATTAACAGAAATTCTGAAACATTTCTAAAAAGCAAGATGAGATATCAGAAGATATACTTGCAGATATATTTTCAATGAAATTCTAAAGAAAATTTTAGATAATTTTGTTCTTCAGACAATTCTATAGGTGCTTCAGTAACCCTAAAAATCACATTTCGAAAAAACACCTTTTTTTGTTTGTTTTTTTTTTTAGTTTTGATAGTTTTCCCTGTGTATAAACAGGAAAGCCATGGCCAAAAAATGGTGCATTTGAAAAGGGGTTCTATGAATTAGTCCTGAAAATGTCCTGTGACGGTATTTGTTGTCTCCACTCATGCAGACTCTCAGAATTACCTGGGGCCTTGACGTTAATCAGATATATGAGCAAGGATGTCAATCAAATTTGTTTCTGTTGATCTGAACATTAAATGGCTTCCTACAGCCTTTCACATCATATATTACTGAATGTCCCCATTGTGATGTAAGTATAGATGGTTTCTTACCCTTTTTCAAAAATGAAATCACGGAAATTTTTTGAACATTTGTATTATCCTATTACTAAAACATTTGTTACAAGAAGCTAATGCTAGCAGCAGCAGTGTTTGCCATGTGCTAGGAAGAGTGTGAGGCCTGTGAGATCTCCAAGGTGCTTCTGGGTCCCCGTCTCCCCCAGGCTGTGTGTGTAGAGGCAAACAGGCAGCCAAGAGGTCTTGCAAGAGAGGCAGCTAAGAACCAAAGAGTGACAGCAGTTCTCACAGCCAGTTCAGACTGCAGGAAACTGCTTGTAATTAGCCCATAGCAAGCACCAGCAAACAGGGTGTGCGTGCAAGCAGGGAGTTGTGTGGTAGTCTTCATGGCAGTTGTTGTGGAATGATGTGCTGGAAGGGCTGTGCACTCTGCCAGTTATTGGGCTGCTGCCTGCTCTGCTCATCCCCAGGCTTAGGCTGCAGCCTCAATCGTCAATTCACCTAACTGGTGACTGTGCAAGTCTACTCAGCAACCTGAGGTCTCCAGAGAATAAAGGGCTTGTTATAGGAAGTCTTCTGATACTGTCAAAAGCATGGCAATAGAAAATATACAATGGTCTCTGCAGCTGACAGGAGCTGGCTGCCTAGCCAGGCTAGCATGAAGGTGGCCACCCAAACAGAGCTTCCTGTCAGGGAAGGAACTGTCCAGGTGGAGGGCTTCAGAAAATGTACCCCTGTCTTCTGGGTGGAGAATGGTGGAAGATACACCTTCACAAAGTGTGCTCTGGTGGAGTCACTCAAGCAGTGTTACGAATGTTGTTCAGAATGATAGATAATCTCATCCAAGATCCCTTTCCTCTGAAATGCTGGACCACATGGCCTTTTGAGGGCTGTTCTATGTTTCTATTTACCTACATCACATGTCTCTGTTATAAACAGAGAAAAATGTGGTGAAAAACATCATCTGTTTTCCAGGATATGTTTAAAAATATATAAGAATTATATCAGCATACAATTCTCTACTTTTTATATCTTCAAATAGCAGATCACTTTACTCTTTAACATTGGCAATTCAGGTCTGCCAGACTAGATCTACTTTTGTGTTTTATTTAAGTCTGATTCGAATACTTTCTTGGAATCTGAGCATCTGAAAAAGTGCAAACAATCACTAAAAACAGCATAATTTGTGTCTTTAGTCCTCTAATAAGATTGCCTAAGTCTGGGAATCAGTTAAATATAACTTTAATAGAATCAATATGGAAGAATCAATAGAAAAATCAACGTTAATGGAGCCCCTCTTCATTGGATAGGTGAGGTTTTTTAAAAGGTGGTAATTTGTGTGTTTGTCTCAGTGATTAAACTCCTTCTGCAGGATTTTAATATAACAGAATTTAACACTCATTTTTTGCATAAGTAAACTTATCCCAGTGTATCAAGTAACGCTTCCGTCATTCTACAGAGTTACATTCTTCCTCACTGGGGAATGAAGCTATAATTTATACTTATATTTTGCACCAATAGTTCACTACTTAGATGATCTAAACTGTCTAAGAAATACCACAAATGTCTCTTTAAGTAAACAGTTGTCAGAGAAGTTTGTCTCCAGGAGCATACATTCTTTGCTGTTTATTAATGACCCTAATATTTTTATTTCTATTTAAAATATTCCTTTTTAAGATCCATCTATAGACTTCTGACTATATGTATGAACCTAACAATTCCTCTAACATTTTCAAAATCAGCTGGTGAAAAAAATAAATATACAACAAATAAATAGTTGCAGAAAATTGCACTCTGGAATTAAAATGTGATATGTATATGAAACTGCTGTGGATATTGCCGCAATTAGCATTTTCCTGTAAATGCTGTAACCCAGGGAAGTTAATTAGAAATGATGCATGTTCAATCTTATAAATATTTAAAGAAGGAAAGATTATGGAAAGGTTTAATTGCTTTTGGAAAAGTGTATTTTTTATGTATAAACAACATACACATACTGCAACAATTTTGGTGCTGGCAGAACTCTTATATTTTTAGTGTGGTTTTCTGGATTTTGACCATGGTCCTCGGTAAGATATAAGAAATTTTAGATTTCAGATGTATCTATATCAAAGCAGCAACATAATCACAGAATACTCCCCATTCATTTTTTAATAATACCATTTATTTTCTTAATGTTTAAACTTAATAATGAAGGGTATAAAACAAAGCACTCATAAATTTAAAAATTAATTATTTGACAGCTGAAAAGCAGTACCATCTATCTTTCTTGTGGACATTATCATGCAGTTTTTAATCACAGTATCCAGTTACCACTAGGGCCGTTTTCTAATACAGTTTAAACAGACTGCCTCACTTTAAGTTAAATACACCAGAATTGCTGACTCAAGGAGGATATTGCCTATATACTTTACATTAACTTGTTGAATAACCCAGAGTTTATGAATGAATGGGGCAAACATGTCTTCAGTCCGGTAAAGGAAGCAAGGAGAAAGAATAATGCTTCAGCTTAAGCAGCTGAGCAATGTCTTGTGGCAGCTCTGCCACAGAGCTTCTACAGGAGCTCTGACAAATTATTTTAAACTGAGCTTTGCAGCATACATCACAAGTAGTTTGTTCTGCTCCAGGATATGACTTGTAGAAGTGTTTGCCAGAGAAAGACCCAAAGTGGCTAAAAATATACATAACTTGAAAAATCAGTGCACAGTTCTTCAAAAGATGAAAGGTGTATTAAACAGCACTGAGCTTTGTGCTTTTGAGGACAGACCACCAACATATACACATGCCTGCAGTTTGGATATAAGCTTGCCTGTTACCATTCTGTGCTTTTTTATTTTGGAAGGCAAGTGAATTATTTTTGTGTTTAAGAACCAATGTAGATGTTCAAAAGTTATCAGAAGACTATTTCATTATAAGACTGTTAGAGGTAGATGAGAATCAAATTATTCAGAATAATTTCTGAAGCCTTGGTCTGTAAAGCTAAACAGATGTAAACTGAAAATATCTACCAAATTCTTACTGATATTAGTCAGAGTTATGTGGAGTCCCATAGTCTATCTGTGTTTCCTCGTGGTGCAAGTGACTATAAATAAGGACTAACATTATTAGGGTTAAGTATAGATGCCCAATCATCAGATTTACAGATGAAAGTGTTGTTCAAAGTTTCATACCTGGGCAGCATCTAAATAGCAGCTTCACATTATCTAAAATCTACTAACAATTTTATTCTAATTTGGCTGGAGAGACTTTTACTGTTACAAAGAGTGTAGTACACACGTCTAACATCTCAGAACAAACAACTACACCTCAGTAGTAACATTTTTATTTACTTATAACATTGAAAGCTAAAAGAAACTCATTCTGAGAGGATACCTCAGCCTAATACTGGAGTAGAATTAAAACATACTATGTCCTCTTAAGAGGACAGTCACTGTATAACCTCACAATATTTCTTGAGTTCAATCCTCTTTCTACCCCAACTCTGTCTTTTTCATAAAGCTCATTTTCTCATTGTTATGTGTGGGAGAAACATTAATCTCTCATTTCTGTAAAACCAATTCAATTTTAACCTCTCTTTGCATTTAGTTCCAGTTGAAACTAAGGAGTTCATCTGTGCCATAGTTCATGCATGACAAGCCCTCATCTAACTGCAGTAGATTCAGTCGTATGTGTTTTGGACATTGTTCCTGATCCTTTCTGACAGTTTATGCACAGCAGCTGACAGGGAAATGGGAAGGTCATTTTGGTGTTGTCCAGGTTCTAGGTATCAAAAGTTTACATTCAGTGTTGCTTAAACCGTGAGAGGTTCATCCCGCTGCAATAAAATATGCTATTGCTAAACTGATCAAAACTGTACATTGCAGTAAATAATAATGTTCCCTCAAGAAATTGCAAAACTAAAGTCTCAAATACAGCAATAAGATAAATACTTAGAAAAGAAAATCAGATCTCAAATAAGATAAAAAAGGAGGGGAATTAAAGAACACTGTTATCACAGTACTATCTCATCCATGTCTTGAAAAGTCTTGAGAAGAGTGTCTTCTGATTGTGTACTACACCTCAAATGTACTTAGGTATCCATAGATGCTTCTTTTTGTTTACACTCAGACAACTTGTGATATGCATTCATCTATCAATGTTGTACTGCAAAAAAATCATGAAGCTTGTCTAATGAATGTTAATGACTTTCTTATTGAAAGAATAATAAATCTGTATGTCATCAGCTTAGCTAAGGTAACTTAATCCACAATTAATTTAATTAACTTTGGCAATTAAGACAAAGCTGAAAATCATATACATTGAAAATCTGATGTTGCAAAGATACTCTGCAATCATAATGAACCATTAATGTGTGATGATTAAAACCAATCTATACCCACAAAACAAAAGCTTAATTGAGGATGAAGGTTATTATAAGCAGAATAATCAACACACAGCTAGAAAGGTTTGCCAGCTATATTCAATATACACTGTACCAGACCCCATGGAATCATCAGTAGATGCTTGGTAATTTTAAATTTGAGGCACAGGGAGCACACATCAAAATCATTGAAGTGAAATCCTAAAAGCAGTGCAGGTGTAGCTTATTTATTTAGTTTACACAAAATTAAGATATATGTATAACAGCTTATTTTGACACATGGTTATGCATGTAGCTTACACAGACACATGTTAGAGAAGCTGAATATTAAACTTTGTCAGGTAGACAAGGTAATTGATATATTGAAATAAAAATCACAGAATCATAGAATCTTAGTTTGGATTAGAAGAGACCCTTAAAAGTCACCTAGTCTAACCCCACTGCAATAAGTAGGGACATCTTCTACCAGACCAGGTCACCCAGAATCACATCCAGCCTGGCCTTGAATGTCTCCAGGGATGGTGCCTCCAACCACCTCTGTGTGCAACCTGTGCCAGTATTTTACCGCCCTCATTGTAAAGAATTCTTTCTCTAGCTTGAATCTCCTCTCTTTTAGTTTAAAACCATTACTCCTTGTCCTACTGCAATAGGTCCTGCTGAAAACTCTGCCCTCATCTTTCTTTAAGAACTGAAAGACCACAGTAAGTTCTCACTCCTTTGCTCGAAGCTAAACAACCCCAACTGTCTCAGCCTGTCTTCACAGAAGAGGTGCTTCATCCCATTGATCATTTTTGTGGCTGTCTGGACCCTTTCCAACATGTCTTTCCTGTACTGAGGACTCCAGAGTTGGATGCAGTACTGCAGGAGGGGTCTCACCTGCAGTGAGAAGAGTAGAGGGGCAGAATCACCTCCTTTAACCTGCTGGGCACACTCTTTTGGGTGCAGCCCAAAATACAATCCACCAGTACTCCCAAGTCCTTCTCCTGATGGGTGTTCTCAATTCGTTCATCTCCCAAACTGTATTGATGATACTAAGGGTTGTCCTATCCTGCACTTGGCTCTGTTGAACGTCATGAGTTTTGCATGGACCCATCTCTTGAGTCTGTCTGAACCCCACTGGATAGTTTTTCATCCTTCAGGCATTTCAACTGCACCACTCAATTGGTTTCATCTGCAAACATGCTAATGGCACACTCAATCTCACTGTCTATGCCATTGGTGAAGATATTAAAGTGAAAGGGGTTTGTATGTTATGTTGTGTCTCAGTGTTTAGATGTTTCTGTTCTTCCTTTCCAAGGAAAGCACAATCAGTGTTCTTTCTCCCTCACTCAAACCTATCTTCCTTATTAGTAGAATCATAGAATAGTTAGGGTTGGAAAGGACCTTAAGACTACCTAGTTCGAACACCTCTGCCATGGGCATGAACACCTCACACTAAACCATGTCATCTGAGACTCCATCCAGCCCAGCCTTGAATACTGCCAGGGACAGAGCATTTGTAGCTTCCTTGGGCAACCCATTCCAGTGCCTCACTACCCTCCCAGGAAAGAACTTCTTGATTATATCTAACCTGAATTCCCCCTGTTTAAGTTTAGTAGATTAATAGATGCATTTAGAATGGGTATTCTCAATCCTTTCATCTCCCAGCCTGTACTGATGATACTAGGCGTTGTCCCATCATGCATTTGGCTTTGTTGAATCTCATGAGTTTTGCATGGGCCATATTCAATCCTCATTAAATCTGTTATTCAGCAAAGTTCAAAAGAGAGCATTCAATGGATGCTACAGTATAAAGAGACAAGACAATTTACAATGGTGATAAAAAGGCAAACACATAGGCCATACATAAAATTTAAATATCACAATCTCTAACAAATATGTTCATTTCACCTGAATTTGTACTAAACCAAAACAAGTATTTTCATAAATCTTCATACAGGGGTACTTGCCATTTATGGTTTGTATCACGGTCCTCAAGATCAGACCCTATGATTTTTTTTATTTTTAGTGCAGAACCTCATAGTCATGGGCTTTAAAGAGATTTTTCCATCTCCTTCCCTGACAAGTGGTCTCAAGGAATACTCTAGACTACAGAAAATACTTAAAAAGGTCATATGTATGAATCATCAGGGTTCTTTTCTGTACCTTTTCCCTTCATTAAAAGGGTGCATAGGTTCTTTTATCCTGTCTCTGAGAAGCACAAAACACTGAGTAAATTTGTCTGCCCCATTCTGCTATGTACACCAAGGTCAGTGCTCATTGCAGTTGAAGCTGTTGTATAAAGTACTTTTCTGCTAACACCTTGTTCTGGGTACTGAATTCTTCTGAAAAAAAAAAAAAAAAGTCATTTATGTGCACCCATGCACACAGAAATCAGTGTGTAGCTGCAAGATCAAGACTCACTTTCATCTTTCTGTACCATGTTAGGACATTTTGTTGCATTTGTGCAACTGACCTGTAATTTCACACTGGTTTATTCATGCTGGATGGATTGATCTCTTCTGATCTGGGACATATTTGCTTGAATGCAAATTACTGTGTTACATTCGTCTTTTTTATTTGTTTGTTTGTTTGATAAATTTGCATGTTCAGTAGTGGTTTCATAAGCTTTAGTCATTATTGTTGCCTGAAATATATAGCCACTCACTCTTTTCCTCAATATACATGCTACAGAGAACAGTGGAATAGCTTTTGTTTCCTGTGCAGGTAAGCTTTCTACTTTGAGGAGGAAGCTTCCTATTTGCATTAGGCATAATGCTGTCAAACAATAAGAACAAAAGCTTTTGATACATTGATTAGGTGCTTGCTTGTTTAGGTACCTGTGTGAGAGAAAAACTGTTTCTCATTGCCAAATTTATAACATTAAATTCTCAACTCAAATAAAATGCTAAACAGGACAAATGCTGTCTTCTGTAAATGCTTGATGACATCTTAAAAATTGGCCATGAAAATAATAAGAATTATTCAACCATATTTGATCTTAGGATATGTGAATCTCCTGCTTTCCCACCTTTTTCAGATTTCCTTTGGCACATGCTCAGCAAAGCACTTCAGCCTGTGCTTCCTCACCAAGAAGGTCCAGCTGGAAGAATAAAAAATTAGAGACTTCTACTTAAAGTTGTTTCTCTTTTTTTTTTTTATGAAGGCCTGATCCAACGTCCACTGATACCTAAAATCCTTCCTTCAGTATCATAGTTCAACAGTGAATTTTACTGATCTTTACTACTGGTGTCAGCTTGCTGTTTGGATCTATCCTTTTCTCAACAACACAGTTTAATATATCCTTTCTTCCACTATCTTAATTTCTTGTTTCCTTCTTTCATCATGGTTTATTGGGCCTTGCCATTTTTTGTGGGAGTAAAGGCTGGACTCAGCCACACAATTAAAGTATTTTAGTTAAAACAGAAAAGCTGCAGCTGCCAGCTCCATGTTTGAATAATTTGTGCACCAGACCTTCCTAAAGCCGTGTAAGAGATGTAGTGGAACTGAAGCTGAATCCCAATGACATTAACTTTTGTGTAAGGCCCTTACTAAAGCCAGCCCACTTTACTGTAGTTATACTATGCTTTCAAGGAATCAAAACAATTTGGAAAGTATGAATTTATTCAGCCCTTTTTCCTTTTTGTTTGAGGGGTTTCTTACTTTTCATTCTTATTTCTCCACGCTTTATCTCCCCACAGATCATCTCTGAAGCTGTTTTCTGCTGTGATACCTTTTTCAAGGAGAAATAACTGACTTTCAGTGAAGGGTTCAGTCTGAACCCAATAAACAGTTGAATTAAGCTGGATATGCATAAACAGGAAAAAAAAAAAATCATAAACACCACTTTTTATGCACAGTCTACTTTAATAATAATAATAATAATAATAATAATAATAATAATAATAAACAACCAATAACAACAACCAACTATCACCAAACAGTGCCCACTCCCTGGAATAACATTTTCTGCAGTTTTTTTTGTTGGCTAGTTTTGTACATGGTTCAGAGCTCTTAATCCTCCTCAGCATTCAAGTGATGCCAGAGAAACTCCCTTCTTGCTTGCACTGTACAACAGCTTTGCATTCACAAACCCCAAAACATTTCAATCCTCTAAGTTAGTATGTTGAATTGCTTACAAAATTATTGGATTGTACATGTGCCTTTCTGTCTTGACCTAATGACCATTATATTAGTATAATATCAGTAGTATAATATCATATGCTCTTGAGACACAGAAACATCTATTAAATAAGTATAGAAATTGAATTGTCACATGTAATTGAAGTTCACAGATCTGCCTAACCATGAAAAGCAACATGTGAGTTTATTGTGTTTCAGTCCCATATATAGTCATCCTGCCATATAAATGTATTACAATATCATACCACTCTTTTTAATACTTGAGAGTGTGACAGTAAAAGCATTTGTGAACCATTTTGTATGGTTTTCTTTGGATTATATCTGTTGCAAGGTACTAGGAAAGTATTTCAATAGTATCTTTCATTTTAAATGACATATGCTAATGGCACAATATTTGAACCTTGAGATTTTAAGGCTCAAGAATTGAAAGCTTACGCAAAAACCAGCTATTAATTTTCATTTATTGTTCAGAGGTAAAGATGATCAAACCACATAGTGGACTCTTTTGCTTACACATCAGAAATAAAGACAGAAATAAGAAATAAGAAAGCAGATCTAAAGTAGCAGGCTTTTTATATTACCCTACAAAAGTATCTGGAGTTCAGGGTTCTTCCAGGTACTGAGAGGAATTAAAAGAGGTCTGAAATGTCCATAAATTCTCAGGTTTTTGCTTGATAGCAAAATTTAGAAAGTAAAAATAATTTTCACCTGATGGTCCACTATTAAAGAAGACACCAGAATTATAATGACTTTTGAGCTCTATTACTAGCAGCAATAATTCCTATATTTTCATCCTAGAAAAAGTAGTAAATCTCAGAAATCCTCAAGACAACATTTAGAAGAGATTAGATATTGCTAAAACTTAGATATTATGTAGCTGATATTTAAGATTATCTGATACCTAGAGCTTTAATAATAAAAAAAGTAAAAATATTCTTCCTGTATTAAGTTCAAGAACACAGAATGATTTTATTCTGTGTTTTTCTCCCACATCAACCTCTCTAAATCATACTTATCTTTATGCACCATTTTACCAGAATTTGCATATCAGCATAGATGTAATGAATATTTTTTATAATGTACTACTTGATTTAATTGCTGAATAAAATCTGCAACAATATTTGTATTTACTTTGGTGGTAACAAAGAGTACCTCAATAACTAAATACTTGTACTACACTCTTTTAAATAGGGAGGTTTCAAAAGAAAAAAATGGGGTTTTTTGATATTGTTCTCATACATTCTTTTTTAAACTATAATTTTTGTACTACTATTTGTGTTCTAATATTTCTGTAAAGGGTATCTGAATAAAAATCAGAAGTAAAAAGATCAATAAATAGTGAGCAGTATTTTTCTTCACAGAAATAATTATACTCCATATGCATAAAACTTTTAAAGTGGATCAATTTTTGGTTTAGTCTTTCAATAAAAGGTAGTTTGAGTTCAGTGTTCTAATACATCACAGTATTCCAGTATTTCAAGCATAGTTACAAAGAGAATGGAGGCTTTCTCTTCACAAGGAACTGTGTGGAAAAGACAAGGAGCAACTGGAACAAGCTGCACTGGGAGAAGATTCATCTCAACATGCAAAAATTTTTTTACAGTAAGAGCAATCATTCACTGGAACTTCCCAAGTGAAGTGGTAGATTTCCCATTACTGGAAGGTTTCCAGATCTGATTGGTCAGTGTGCTAGATAATCACATCTAGAATCTCTGTTCATTGAAATGTTGGACCAGATGATCTTTCAAGATCCCTTGCAATCTGAGCTATTCTATTATTCTAAAATATGATTCTCTTATTTATAATTTAAGTGAAGTTTTGTAGGTCTAGACCACAGTTATAGGTGATGATCCATGCAATTAATACAATCTATTTCCTGATAACAATTGAATACACAGTTTTCTACAGAATATAAATATCCTGGTTTATCATTACTATATGTTGGATCTTTCACTCTTTCTTCCCATCCATCTTCACATGTATAACCAGTTCAGCATACTTAGTCTGTCAGTTTTATTTTACTTTCTCAAAACCCATTCTTTATTTATGAGAATATTCTTCATGAGTATGGTGTGTTACAAAATCATTATGATAATATTTTCTGAAAATATTGTGGCAATTTTCAGAGACAGAGACAGTTAAGCATATTACTCCTCTTGAAAGTGTCTCTTTCTCTTGTCTTTTCAAATAGAATGTTGTTTTCTCATGATTTAAAGTATTAAAAGTGATTTTAACTCTTTTGTCAAGAGCTGAGTTTTATCCACAGTCCTCCTATTAACCCATGTGATTAAGTACTTATCATCTGAATTAACCATCGTTGTTCTGGCTATTCAAATGCTTACACATACACGTGTCCATATCCTTCCGTCAGCAAATGTGCTAGTATACTGTCACATAGTCATAGTATACATACTAGCGCGAGCATGTCAGAAATTACCCGCATTTTTATAGGGAAGCAGATTGCAATGGTCTGCCAAGCCTAATAGGACTGTTTTCAACCTCAGCCCCTTCCTCCTGTTATATAGGTTATGCATGTATCTGGTATATACTTGGGCAAAACATAACATGATACCACATAAAACCATAGCGTTGTTAGGGTTGAAAGGGACCTTAAAGATCACCTTGTTCCAACCCCCCACCATGGGCAAGGACACCTTCCACTAGACCAGGTTGCTCGAAGCCCCATCCAACCTGGCCTTGAACCTGGCCCAAGGACAAGGCAGCCACAGCTTCTCTGGGCAACCTGTTCCAGTGTCTCACCACCCTCACAGTGAAGAACTTCTTCCTAATCACAGAATTACAGGATCACAGAATCCCTAGGGTTGGAAGGGACCTCAAAAGATCATCTAGTCCAACCCCCCTGCAAGAGCAGGGTAACCTAGAGTACATCACACAGGAACTTGTCCAGCCGGGTCTTGAATTGAATATCTCCAACACAGGAGACTCCACAACTTCCCTGGGCAACCTGTTCCAGTGCTCTGTCACTCTCACAGTAAAGACGTTTTTCCTGATGTTCACACGGAACCTCTTATGCTCCAGTTTACACCCATTACCCCTTGTCCTATCGCTGGACATCACTAAGAAAAGCCTAGCTCCATCATCCTGACACTCACCCTTTACATATTTGTAAACATTGATGAGGTCACCCCTCAGTCTCCTCTTCTCCAAGCTAAAGAAACCCAGCTCCCTCAGCCTCTTCTCATAAGGGAGATGTTCCACTCCCTTAATCATCTTTGTGGCTCTGCGCTGGACTCTTTCAAGCAATTCCCTGTCCTTCTTGAACTGAGGGGCCCAGAACTGGACACAATATTCCAGATGTGGCCTCACCAAGGCAGAGTAGAGGGGGAGGAGGACCTCTCTTGACTTACTAACCACACCCTTTCTAATGCACCCTGGGATGCCATTGGCCTTCTTGGCCACAAGGGCACATTGCTGGCTCATGGTCATCCTCCCATCCACCAGGACCCTCAGGTCCCTTTCCCCTTCACTACTTTCCAGCAGGTCAACCCCCAACCTGTACTGGTACATGGGGTTGTTCCTCCTCAGATGCAAGACTCTACACTTGCCCTTGTTGAATTTCATCAAGTTTCTCCCCGCCCAGCTCTCCAGCCTGTCCAGGTCTCGCTGAATGGCAACACAGCCTTCTGGTGTGTTAGCCACTCCTCCCAGTTTAGTGTCATCAGCGAACTTTCTGAGGGTACATTCAGTTCCCTCATCCAGGTCGTTGATGAAAATATTAAACAGCACTGGTCCCAGCACCGACCCTTGAGGGACTCCACTACTCACAGATCTCCAGCTAGATTCTGCCCCATTGACCACAACCCTCTGCCTTCTTCCTTTCAACCAGTTCTTGATCCACCTCACTACCTGATCATCAAGCCCACACTTCCTTAGCTTATCTAGGAGGATGCTGTGGGAGACAGTAGCAAATGCCTTACTGAAATCAAGAAAAACCACATCTATCACTCTACCATCATCCATCCACCTAGTTACTTCCTCATAGAAGGCTATAAGGTTGGTCAAACATGACTTTCCCTTGGTAAAACCACGTTGGCTACTCTTAATGACCCCCTCATCCTTGATATGTCTAGAGATGGTGTCAAGAATAAGCTGTTCCATCACCTTTCCAGGAATGGAGGTAAGGCTGACCGGTCTATAATTACCCAGGTCCTCCTTCTTGCCCTTCTTATAGACTGGCGTGACATTTGTCATCCTCCAATCCTCCGGCACCTCTCCTGTTTCCCACGACTTACCAAAGATGATGAAGAGTGGCCTAGCAATGACCTCCGCCAGCTCCCTCAGCACCCGTGGGTGTATTCCATCCGGACCCATCGATTTATAGATGTCCAGATTGCTTAACTGATCCCTGAACCAATCCTCATCTACCAAAGCAAACTCCTCGTTTATTCTGACTCCTTCTGGGGCTGTAGGAATCTGGGGCCCCCTGGGAGAGTCTGCAGGAGTAAAGACAGACGCAAAGAAGGCATTCAGCACCTCTGCCTTCTTTATATCCTCTGTCTCCAGGGCACCCACCTCGTTCAGCAGTGGGCCTATGTTGCCTCTTGTGTTAGTTTTATCCGCTATGTATTTGAAGAAGCCCTTTCTATTGTCCTTAACCCGACTTGCAAGATTAAGTTCCAAGGAGGCCTTAGCTGTTCTAATTGCCTCCCTACATCCTCTAACAACTGTCCTATATTCCTCCCAAGTGGCCAGCCTCTCCTTGCATAATCCATAGATTCTCTTTTTCCACATGAGTTTGCCCAGCAGTTCCTTGTTTAACCATGCTGGTCTCCTGGCTCCCTTACTTGATTTCCTACCCATTGGGATGCTCTGATCCTGAGCTTGGAAGAAGTGGTCCTTGAATGCTGACCAACTATCTTGAGCCCCTTTACTGTCTAATCTAAATCTCCTCCCTGTCAGTTTAAACCGTTCTTATTTTCCTACCACTACATGCCCTTGTAAAATTCCCTATCCATCAGAATACCATGGTTATATTCCACCACAGAAGTAAGTGGCAAGTCAAAGCCACACAGAAGTAGATGCTCCCATTGCAGGAGGATGTAGAGCATGAGAAAAAGTTTCTGTAAAAGCTGCTGCTTCAATCAACTCTGGTTGTCACAAAAAGATAAAGGATGGTTGTGAAAGATCATTTGTGCTCCTCAATTCAATTTACATCCATTCTCCAAGAACAGAAAAATCAAATGAAATTTGATGGCATTGATCATAGTTCCCAGTAAATGGTAAATATTATGCTATGATCAGACTAAAATAAGGATTGATATGTCTGTCTGCACTTTTTGGTCTTTAATTTATGCTCCTTTTTCAAATCAAGACAAAGCAGACTCTGAAACAAAAATATATTGAAATCTCTTGATATTTTATTTTAAAATACTGATTTTAAAACAGCATTAAAGCCCAAGCATTAAAAGAAAGCTTAATGAGTAGCATTCAGTCTTTAGAAAACAACATTTCAGTGCATGAGCGCAAGTGCAGACGATGTGTATTAGAAAAAGACAAAATGTTGCCATAGGGCAGGAAAAGGTGTCGTGAAAGATTGTGTTTATGCAGTCACTGGCATAGACATTCAGAAACATGATCATTAAGACTATGCTCTAAGTCCTGACCCTTCCGCACACCTTTTCCCCCTCTTTGAAACTGAATATGGCACAGCAAAGTAGTAGATCCGTAGACTTTTATAGGGAGTCTGGCCTACAAGAAGTTGGATTTATAGACCTAGCAAAAGAAATAGAAGTGAAGCGATGCAGGAAGATCCATGTTTTTCTCCTTTCTGAATTCAAGTGCTGCTTGCTATACTATTAGGAAATGAAACAGTGATTCCATACAATAAATTTTCAATAATCTTTCAAGTTTTGGAGATAACCACTTATGAATCCAATGTTCTGGATTCTTTTCTTCTTATCCCATTCACGCCATCCTTTAAGCAGACTAGTTAATAGTTATAAACTAGAGTTAACATTGAGTTGGAGTATTCAGCTAGCAAACCACTGCTCACAGTTTCAGTTCTAATTATAGCTGGCAGATCTAAATCATAAGGGATGCTTATCTTGAGTTGCTTTAGCACTTTTAAATACTTAGTTTTAGACTATTTCCTAAAACCCACCTAATTCACATCACAAAAGGTTTGGAGGAAAAAAGAAGGAAGGAGATAGGGGTGGATAAAAATGGTAGCTAGCATTTTCCAAATGGGTCTCCAAGTTGTTAGCAAATACAAATGTTTTCCTACCAATCACCTGATGAATGCTTCACATCCCCTTTGGAAGGAGTCTGCTAGCAGCACGTTAAAAGAGCAGCTGCATTGTAGTTTTTTGCATTGCAAAGGTTACGCTTTATAGTTAACACACAGGCCTGCCACCTTGATATTTTAGTGTTGTTGACATCAGCATGTGCTGAATCAGAGAAGCTACATTAAGGGGAGAGGAAGAAACAGAGGGAAAAGAAGTGTATCATGGGTAGCAGGAGTTTGTCTGGTAAATATTGTCCTTTAAAAATGCTTGTGTCAGAAGACTGAAATCTTACACAGCATTGGTGAAAGCCACTATCTCTATGTTAGTGTAAGGCTTTACTCTTTTGCTTTATCTACCATATAGAAAGTGTGAAACTGATCTAAATTGGTCTCAAGCTGTGCCTCACAAAAAAACAGTCAAAACAAGGTAATAAAAATAGGGCGTGATTATGGTCTGTTCTTGGGGAAGAAGCTTAATTTTCTGTAGTTAATGTCAGAACATCAGCGTCATCAGGGGTGTAACAGTTCTGACTTACTAGTCTCAAAGGACCAGAGGATATTTTTTGCATTTTCTCCTTCTCTTCCTTCCTCACTTCTCATAAGGAAATGAGTATAGCTTTAGCTAGCATTTGGCGTATTTTATATTGTAACAAACAAGATAACCACAAAGTCTTCTTTTTGCTGTACGCATAGTTTAATGTTCTATTAGAACTCTTGATTAATGGATGTTTCAACTGGGAAGTTCTGGCAATGTGCTAATGAGTATAATAACAAACAAATATGAATTGAAGAGAAGGGAAAAATAATCAAGCCTTTGAAATGAGGAGATAGAAATAACCTGCTTTCCCCTGAATAATATATTTGTACAAGTTACAGTCAGAGTATGCATGTAAATGATTAAAATTTAATAAACAATGATCGGATACTTTGATTTTCATCATAAAACTTTACACTGAATACAGGCTAATTTAGACTAGAAGCATAAATGATTTGTGTGCAATTAGCAGCTCCTACATAGAAAGCCTCCTCTCCCTCCAAGTTGTATAAGGTGCACTGTATTTCTGCATGCAGCAATTAGGTGGCATAAACTCATGTAATTTTTAGGTTGACACTGCATACTACTTCAAAATTAGCACTTCACTACTGGGTGGGGAGAGAAGGAGAAGATTGTGACCGGTGTGATGGATAAAATATGTGGCACGTGTACTCCCTTCTTCTGAAAATGAGAGCACTCCTTTCACCTTTATCCCTCACAATGCAGTTTCTTTTCCTTGTCTGCTGCTGCAAAACTCTGTCTTCCAGATATCATTAAACTTGTAGGGTTGCACCGTTTTTAGCCAGGATCTGGGACTTGGCTTTTCCTGGAGACACCATATGTTGCTTTCCTTGAATAGATTATCCATTCTTCAGCTTTATGAGAATAGAACTTGTTCATACCATCTAGCTGTCAAAATGGTCCAGCTGATGTTTTTTTACCTCCAGAGCAATGGATTTATGTGTTTTATTTGCATTCGATGTATATGTTTTATTTGCTAATGTCATGGGTATGACTGTACTGCTAATAACCCCTGTGTTATCCAGACGGTTCTAAAATAAAAGTTGTGACATGTTTGCATTGAAGCAAACGAAAGAGAAAAGCCATGCTCTGTGAATATCTGAATTTTTAATTTATTTTAATCATAGGTGTTTACAGTCTGAGAGCAGGCCAATGAATTTCCACTTGAGATTATTTCCAGAGCATTAGACTACCTGTAAATGAATTGTGGCTCTGTGTGTGTGGAGATTAAACCTGACTGTGTTGCTGAAGATGGTAGATAAGGAGTGCAGGTTCAAATCTTATTTGCAAGTAAGCAAACACATGACTCATGAGGTCAGGGGTGCCTGACCTCATTATCATCTGCCATGTCTAGTTTTTGACTTCATAATAGCAGTAATAAAAGAAGAAAAGAGGGGCATGTTTGCCTTTTGTCAAAGAATCATCTGGTTATGCACTAAAATTTTCCTTGTTCTAAAGCCTGGTTTCTGTCCTTGCCAAGAACCTTCACACTGTCATAGAAATTAACATGAAAGCAACAGCTCTCACTGAGTCATCAAATCTTTTTCATTTGTTCTCCTGTCCCTAGAGCCTCTCTCTGTCTTTCTACAACCCTCTGCCAACTGGTTTTACATTAGAAGAATACATAAAATTACACTATGGAAGTGGAACATTGCTGTATTACAGGCTGTCATTGTACCAAGGTAGACCAAGATATTAGTGTAATACATTCATGTGGCAGGACTCAGTGCTCCTTTTACCCATTTCTCCAACACTGTTCACCAGTAATTCATTGCATTTCTCTCTTCTTTGTGTTGTCATCTTTTTTTTTCCCCTTCCCTTCCATTTTTTGATTCCCTATCTGGGCTACACATTCCCTGCATATTTTTTTTTTTCCAAGTACCTTCTCCTCACTTGTAACTGTTAATAATAGAAAAAACTTTTCTCTAAATGTTTTAGGAGTTATTTTACGCCGGAGACTTCTTGCTACTCAGAAGCTTTATTCACACAGGCTGGGAAGATACAATTGAGTGCTGAGAAATTAATAGAATGAGAAAAAAAATTAAATTACATAAAATAAACCCCAATATAATCCAATAAAATATGATACAATGTAATATAAAAGTATAATATAAATATTTTCAATATAACAGAAATACAAATGCATAGGCATACAATATATTTATATAATATGACACAATAAGTGCCATATATTCCCTTTGATACGTAGCCGTATCTTTCATCAGGGGTATTATTTGGCCAGCTTGGGACAATCAGAAGCACTTGAAGTATGGGGTAATAACGGTAGCAAAGTCATAAGTCGTTTTGCAGAAGTAACACACAACAAAAAGTAAACTCTGTTTTTCTGAATTAGAAGATCTAGTTAATCAGCAAATAGAAATGGGTCATAATTACTTGCTGTTACCAAACCATTTGAAAAGGAATCTGGAGCTATAATTATGTAAATGGGCTTTCATTAAAACACCCCACTGTGAATAAATAAATCATTACTTTTATGCATATGTCAAGTATCCTACAACTTTATCGAAAACCATTGAGGTACACTAGCATTGTTTACAGTAAGAAGGTAAGATTTGGTATCTTACATTAAAAAAAAATAACAAAAGCAATAAAGGAGGGGACAGTTAAATTGAATTAGAACTGTCTACAAGTCTTGACTAAGTCATAAATCAAAAAGGTTCCAGTGTCTTCAACCACTCTGTGATAACAAAACTACCTAATTGGTGCTGTGCAGAAATACATCTTTGCAGATGCTTCTTTCATGAATGTATAAGCACGACAACTTTTTAGACATTTCTGTGAACATCTGCTGCATTGCACTGAAATACAATCCTCTGGATGGACAAACTGGGGTTTTGTGTGCACGTGTTAGCAGTGAGGTCTTTTTCAGGCAATATTTCTGAGGAGAGCAGCTGTGACATCTCGTTCAGCAGTATTCCCGTCTGGTCAGCTGCAGCCCAGCCTTCCTAAGCAGGTTCTCCAGGTTTGATAAGTCACTCCACCTACTTACTACTGTTGGAAATGGCAACCCGGACGATAGAAGTCAGCCATCCAGAATAAACAGATCCCTTTTTTTTTTTTTTATTTTTTTTTAAGTTCAGAATGGATTAACAGATTATAGCTGCATATTTTGAAGCATATGCACATATTTGGGTTAAAGTAGACAGATTTGTTAAAAAAACCTCTTTCCTTCAAAAACCTTTGTAAAAGTCTGGCTTTCTCTTTTGACAAATAAAATCTGTTCTGAGATTCGAGACCAAACTATAATGTAGTCATAGAATCACAGAATGGTTAGGGCTAAAGATCACCTAGTTCCATCCATGGATATGGGCAGGGACACGGGCAGGGACACTTTCCGCTAGATCAGGTTGCTCAGATTCCCATTCAACCTGGCCTTGAACACTAACGGGGATGGGACAGCCAGAGCTTCTCTGAGCAACCTGTTCCCTTGTCTCGCCACCTATACAGTGAAGAACATCTTCCTAATATCTAATCAAAATCCACCCTCTTTCTACTCTTAAACTATTCCTCTTTGTGCTATCTCTACATGTCCTTGTAAAAAGTCCTTCTCCATATTATCTCTAGGCCCCCTTTAGGCACTGGAAGCTGCTCTAAGGTCTTCGTGAAGCCTTCTCTAAGATGAACAAACCCAACTGTCTCAGTCTATCTTCATAAGAGAGAAGCTCCAGCCTTCTGATCATTTTCATGGCCTCTTCTGGACTCGTTCAAGCAAGGCCAAGTCCTTCTTGTATGGGGATCCCAAAGCTGGGTGCAGTATTCCAGGCAGGGTCTTATGAGGGCAAAGTAGAGGGGAGAATTATATCCCTCGACCTGCTGGCCACACTTCTTTTGGTGCAGCCCTGGATACAGTTGTCTTTCTGGGCTGCGAGTGCACACTGCCGGCTTATGTTCAGTTTCTCATCGAACAAAACCCCCAAGTCCTCCTCAGGGCTGCTTTCAACCCATTCTCCACCCAGCCTGTATCTGTGCTTGGGATTGCCCAGACCCTGGTGCAGGACCTTGCACTTGGTCTTGTTGCACTTCATGAAGCTTGCTCTGGCCCACCTCTCAAGCATGTCAAGGTCCTTCTGGATGGCATCCCTACTCTCCAGCATGTTGACTGCATCAAACAGCTAGATGTTGTCTTCAGACTTGTTGAGGGTGCACTCAATCCTACTGTCGATGTTGCCAACAAAGGCGTTGAACAAAGCCGGCCCCAGTACTGACCACTGAGGAACACTACTTGTCACCAGTCTCCACTATAATGTCAAACCATTCACCCCAACTCTTTGTGATCATCCAGCCAATTCTTTATGCACCAAGTGGTCCATAAGTCAAATTCACTCCTGTCTTATTTAGAGACAAGGTTGCTGAGCAGGACAGTGTTAAATGCCTTACACAAGTCGAGGTAGGTGTTGTCAATCACTCTTCCCTTATTCGGCAATGCAATGACCTCATTGTAGAAGGCCATGAAATTTGTCAGGCACTATTTGCCCTTAGTGAAGCCATGCTGGCTGTCACCAATCAACCCTTTTTTGTCTATGTGCCTTAATATAGCTTCCAAGGAGGATCTGCTCCATGATCTTGCTGAGCACTGAGGTAAGACTGACTGGCATAGTTGGTGTTGCAATTAACATTAAGAAATTATTCTTTCCTATAGAAACATAGTATTAAAGCTATTATTTTCTTTGGTTGTCAGTGAGGCTACTTCCCCCTTTTGCACAAATATGCACATCTGAAAATTCCAGGAGAAACTACTTATATTCTATGTGTAATTTAGACTGCAAATGTGAGTTATGGTGTTAGGCAAAAAGTCCCAAATTTCTTACATATGTTGCTTTTTGTTTTTTCAAGATACTGTGAGTTCTAAGGGTAAAAGAAATGCGACATAGGAGTTGTGGCCTGAATTTGTCAGTAGAAGAAAGAAGCATAATACAGTTACCAAGCTTGGTTTAGATCTTTGTTATTTTCAGACTCTATGCTTCACTCACTGAATGTTGTGTATGCAGTTTTTTAGGCAAGGATAAGGGTCCATATTTTCAAAACCTCCAACAGATATTTTTAAGAAACTTGTAAAATAAGCTTGTTAGGTTGTCATGTTCTATAAATAAATTGCCTTTGCTTTTTCATTTTAAAACTCCTTAAATACTTAAATGACTTTTCCAGACAGATGCTATACAAGGAATTAGGAAGAAAAAATTACTCAGTAATAGTGGATGATTTGTATTTAATTCAACCCAGCATTAACATACACCAGAGCAAGGCAGTTTGAACATGTGGAAATAAAGAAGGCAAGAACACAGTGCAGGTTAAATGAGAGCTAAACCCACATGAAAAGTGAAACAGAGGTCAATGATTTTGTAAATCCTGATTTATAAAAAAAGAAAATTGTTTCTGCCTAGCAAATTGTCATTGAAGATGTCACAGGATGAAGACTATCTCAAAGCACAGCTCAGATAAATGAGACCTGGAGTGACTTCTGCCCAGATTGAACTGAGATTAATACATTAGAGTATGTGATGTAACTGTTGCTAATGTCTCACTTGCCATAACAGATCTGTGACAGAGGGGAACAGAGACCCTGATGACAGCTAGTAATTGCCTTCTGACTTGGAAAAGCCAAGGAGGTTGGATAGGACTACACAGTTAGTGTGGCCATGGGTTGCCTTTGCTGATGATTTAATTTAAAGAGCTGTGAGAAGAGTAAACATTAGTTGCTTGGGAGGAGACATAAAAATGGACCTCTAGCAGCATGCAGAGGGCTGAGCCTTAGAGGGAACTGCCAAGGCCACAGGGAAGGGGTTGGGCACCTTGAGTGGGTGGAGTGATCACCCTCCCCATGCAGTTGAAGGTGTGGGTGCATTCTGTGAGTGCCTTACAGGATAGAAATCTCTATTTGTGTGAACGTTCCTGCTCAAGGGGTAATACATAAAGCTGTGTGTGTCATTGCTTCTTGTGATTGTGGTCTTGTGGTCTCTGCCACCCAGCTCCTTTCTGACAAAAGTTAAGGATAGAGGGGTGGAGAAGAAAACCAAAACCAGAAGAAAAATGACCCTGAACTAACTCTGTGAAGATGCAGTAAAAGGCCCTGAAAAAAAAAAAAAAAAACAACAATGAAACCCAAACTGCCCTGCACATAAGATCTGATATCACGCTCTTTTAACTGTAATGTTCTTAATGAGTAATATATCATAGAATCATAGAATCATAGAACCATAGAATAGTTAGGGTTGGAAAGGACCTTAAGATCATCTAGTTCCAAGCCCCCTGCCATGGGCAGGGACACCTCTCACTAAATCATGTCATTCAAGACTCCATCCAACCTGGCCTTGAACAGTGCCAGGGATAGAGCATTCACAACTTCCTTGGGCAAACCATTCCAGTGCCTCACCACCCTCACAGCAAAAAACTTCTTCTTTATATCTAACCTGCACTTTCACTGTTTAAGTTTAAACTTGTTACCTCTTGTCCTGCCACTACAGTCCCTAGTGAAGAGTCCCTCCGCAGCGTCGTTATAGGCCCCCTTCAGATACTGGAAGGCTGCTATGAGGTCTCCACGCAGCCTTCTCTTCTCCAGGCTGAACAGCCCCAACTTTCTCAGCCTGTCTTCATACGGGAGGTGCTCCAGTCCCCTGATCATCCTCGTGGCCCTCCTCTGGACTTGTTCCAACAGTTCCATGTCCTTTTTATGTTGAGGACACCAGAACTGCACACAATAGTCCAAGTGAGGTTTGACGAGAGCAGAGGAGAGGGGCAGGATCACCTCCTTCGACCTGTTAGTCACACTCCTTTTGATGCAGCTCAGGATAAGGATGACTTTCTGGGCTGTGAGCACACAGTGCTAGCTCATGTTCAGTTTCCCAACAATATATATTTGCTAAGTATATTTAGCAGATCTTATAGTATTCAATAATAAAGGCACATGCAACAGTAAAGGGTTTTGTGAAGTATCACTTTGTTTTACATTAAACATGAGAATTCATTTGCTATCAGCGTGAGGCTTTCCCTGCTTGCCACCTACATTATGAGATGGTGGCAGTCCCATGACTCTATATAGTGGATGGCAGCTGCCCTCACATATGCATCACACCATACTAGAACCTAGTGTCTGTGCAGAAGTGAAGAGCAGTTGGTGGTACCATTTTTGCTGGAGCAGAAAGCACATTGTTTTAACTAAATGAACTAATTACTATGAATAAATCATATTACATTCTTGCTGGGAAGTTTGTCAGGCTGTGCTATTATGGCTTTTCTGTCTGGGCCTGAGAACCTTATCTTCCAAGGCCATGCTCCTGGAGTCTAATGTAACTTTTGGGTGGAAAAAAATCATTCCAAGGCTCGAATGAGAATTAGATTCACAAGATTCACCAATAATGTGGTACTCTTGAATATGAAATATGATTTTATTATTTGTGACTCATAATAAACAGTATATAAAAAAAATATAACAGCAAAATCTCCATAACTGTATTTCAACATACAGCATTTTAAAATAAAATATATAGTTCCTGAAAGATGTCTCCACATTTTCAGTCATTAGGCTAGGATGCAAATTTCTTATACACAGTCTAGGAGACTTAAAATGAGAGCTCTATTTCAGAGAAAAGCATGAACATTATTGTTCATTAAGAATCCACTCATTGCTCAGTAAAACATTACCCTATGTTATAAAAATAATGCATCCCAGGCTTTGCACTCTGTTTAATCTTATTAATGTTTTAATATTATTTATAATAATAAGTTTATTTTCTTCATGACTAGTTTCTGTGTAGATAGTAAAAAAATAATGATGATATGTATATGATCCATAAATAGCACAAAATACTGTTTTGAGAGGTTCAGTTTTTCCTTACTACTGATATGTTGGCCTAATGTTCTGCTTGTACCAATGGACACAGTAAGACATAAGGAACAGTACAGTATAATATTAAAAACTTAACTCATTGATAATGATTGTGTGCGTTTTGTTTAATTATTTTTAGAAAAGTGTGGTTAGCATTAATTCACAGAAAAATGTCCTAGGATTTGCTGTCTAATTATCAATATATAGATTGCAGCCTTTCACCAAAAAATATCCTTTATGTAATAGAAAATCTTTAGTGAAAGGAATTGTCTTTTTAATCAGAAAATATGTAGTGTATTACAGTTAAACAACCTGAAATTTATAGAAGATTCTTAATCTCTTTAAATCAGTTTAGTTTTACTTTAGATGGAGATGCCGTAGTTTGTTTTCACTCAGGAATTTGCCAGCTACATATATGAAGCCATAAGGACTTGATTACAGAAATATTGCCATTTAAATGAGGCTAGCAGAATTAATTTACCATTTCCATCCTCCATGTTCAAACCAAAAAAAAGGTGAACAGAAGCACTAAAGTGCCTCTGTAGCATATCAGAAGCTTGTAAAATCTTTACCAATTTTCATGCTGGAAATATCCTAGTACAGATAAGGCCTAACCTGGTATTCCTCTAAATCTTTACAATCTCAAATATGATTAATAGGTGGCTTGGTTATGAATAACCCAGTTTGCCTATTGTGTTGCCTAATGCAAAGCAAATTCAAGCAGCTGTCCTTATGGTGAAGGATTGATATGCCTGTTGGCAGAGTAAATCCAAGGACAAAATTTTATATTGTGGTTTAGGACAAATTATTCAAGATAAGGAATAAATATATGTCTGAGAACAAGGAAAAATCTCGATTTTGTTTCTGTCTTGAGAAAAATAATGAGGTCAGCCCTAGTTTTTAAGCTTCAGTGAGGGGCTATAACAAGTGAGGGAAAATATTTAAAAGTACAGATTCTTCATTCATACTCAGTAAAACTTTTTAGTCTTTAAAGAAAAAGACAATAATAAGGTAGATATTCATTATTTTATTCAAAATGTGTTTTGAGGAAAGTTTACATACGCCTAGTCACCAAGACAAATTAATGGGACATGTACTGGCTAAGCATATTTCTCATTAAGCTTTCTCAGCTGAAGACCAACACAGCTGAAAGAGATTTGAAGAAAAAAAAATATAAAGACTTTTCCATAACTGTTTTTCAGTACATAGATGGTATTGGATTTCAGGGGAAAAAAGAGATGTCTGATACTGATAATAACAGAATTTTGCTCAATCCAGTAAGGGAATTAAATATATGTAAGGAACGACATTTATAACTAAAGCAAGAGAAGTTGAAAAGGAATATGAATGACACCAAGAAGAGCTTATTCAAGCACTTAAGCAGCAAAAACATAGGATTGCTGCCGGGGTCCTGGTGTAAAAGACACATAAAATGCCAAGATGATCAACAATTCTTCTTCTCAGTCTTCACTTTTTAGAGTGACCTTTAGCAATCCTAAGGCACCTCGTAGCAGATGAAAAGTCTGGAACAAGGAGGACTTACTCTTGATGGAGGAGAATGAGGTTAGGCGACATTTAAGCAAACCAGAGATACACAAGTCTGTGGGATGATGGGATGCAACCACAAGTGCTGAGGGAGCTGGCCCATGTTACTGTGTGGGCACTCCTGATTATCTTTGAAAAATCATGGTGGTTGGGAGAGGTCTCTCAGGACTCGAAGAGAACAAACGTCACTGCTGTCTTCAAAAACAGCATGAAGGCTTAACCTTCGTTGTGGGAAGCCGATAGAGAAGTTCATCCTAGAAACCCATTTCCAAACATTAAGGATAACATGGTGATCTGGAATAGTCAGCATGGATTTCCAATGGAGAAATCATATTAACCAGCCTAGTAGACTTTTACAATGAGATGACCAGCTTGGTGAATGAGGGTAAGGGAGTGGATGCTCTTTATCTTGACTTTACCAAAGCTTTTAACACTGTCACCCACAAGATCCTCGTAAAAAAACTGATGCAGTATGTCCTGCAGCAGTGTGTTTTTTGACTTTCAGTCTGGGAACTGCACTAATAACACCGATGTTTTTAGTTACTGCTCAAATGTTTAGTCTGACCAAGGACTTTGTGAGTCTCATGCTCTGCCAGGGAGGAGGTGAAGCCAGGAGGAAGCAGAGACAGGACACCTGACCCAAACTAGCCAAAGAGCACATTATGTCTGGAATGTAACTGAGAGCTACCTGGAAGGGCTGGCTCACTGCTTGGTCAGGCTGGGTATCGACGGGTGGTATTGTATTCTGTTCCCTTGTTATTTCCCTTATCATTATTATTACTGGTGATAGCAATAGTGGTTTGTGTTATACCTTAATTACTGGGCTGTTTTTATCTCAACTTGTGGGAGTTGCATTCTTTCCATTCTCCTCCCTGTCCCTCCGGGAGTGGGAGAAGGGGGAAGAAAGGGCAGGGGTGAGGTAGACTGCATGGTTCTGTTTTATGGCCTGGACTTAAACCACGACAGTTCTTTTTGGCATCCAACGTGGGGCACGAAGGCTTGAGATAATGACAGATCTGACCAGAGTGTGTCTAGTTGTATTTGTGATAAGCGTTCATTGTTTTGGATTAATAGCCGCTTGTCACAATGCTAATTTATTGGCTCTCAAAGTTGTTTCTCTTGATCTCACAGTTTAAGCATATCGTACCTTACTTACAGACGGTACTTGCTGTGTTAGTGTTTATCAAGTGGGGGCTTTGGGCTTAGGTTCTTGTCTCATTGTACTTTATGGCAATGACTTTTAATACAGTAGAATCATTGATCATGAAACAGATCTGGCTTATGTTCCCAGTGTGCTCACCACCTTTACACTTTGGGAGGTATATAATAGAAGTGCTTAGCAATTGCACATCTTTTTTCTCCTTCTCGGGTGGTCAACCTGTGAAGTAGACATTCTCTTACCCTTCCAGCCCCCCCCCCCCCCCCCCCCCCCGACTGTTTACAGCATAGTTTGAAAGTTTTGAAGTTTTTGAATGGCCTTTAAATACCCTTGAGACCTGTTTGCTGATTGTGTTGGGGATCACCATGTTGGCATGCATACAGAGTGTGTTTTGCCCATGACCATTTCATCAGATTTCAAGAGTTAAACAGAGTCAGGTTTGGGTCTTGTCTGGGGTTAGACGACGATATATGAGGACCAAGAGATTTTCCCCAAGGCTAGACAGCCATCAGTGGCAGGGTGTGTGGGATAGTATGGGCAAGTATCTAGGCCAATGGGTCCCTCCAGTTCTTTGGAATTTCACCACCGAACAAGTGCAAAATTCAGAAAAACTAGTAAAATACTTAAACGAGGTGTGTTGTCATTCTGGTCATACCAGAGACGGACAAAACATGGCAATGTGTTGAGGCTTGGCCTATGCTTACAGGGCCTTGTTCAACACTATCCAGCACCTTCAAAAGGAAAAAATGTTCCTGGATCTGAGGGCAAAGCAACAGACAGCACAGCTACTCCATCTCCAAGCACAGCAGCTACACCACCTCCAGCAACAAGTACGGTCGCTACCCAAACTTTGGCTGTAACGGACAGTACAGCTACTCCAGCGACAAGTACAGCAGCTACTCAAACTTTGACTGCAACAGACAGCGAAGCTACCCCATCTCCAAGCACAGCAGCTACACGACCCCCAGCCACAAGTACCGTTGCTACTGAAGCCACAGTGATAATCACTGCAGCTAAACCAGAGGACGAATTTGTACCAATATTGGTTGCCCCGTATGCAAGAGGAAAAGCAAAAAAGAGGCAAGAAGGGTGAAGCAAGATGAAGAAACAATGTACTCACCACCCGGGCCAGCATCTGATCAGGAGTCATCATCACGTGAAGAAGAAGAAGAAAAAGAGATGACTTCTCGATCTCGGACCTCAGCCAATGCTGCATGGAGTAAGTGGCTTGCACTAATTACACAATGAGCTCGAATAGGAAATCCCAGGCATTCAGGTATTCTAGAAGTCATCATGGACTGGCCAGAGGGCAAAGATTTTGGAATGTCACCAGAGGAGGAGGTGATGCGTGCTGAAGAGATCCCACCATATAATAAACTGTCAGAAAGTGAAAAACAGTATGCCTTGTTTACTGATGGGTCCTGTCATATTGTGGGAAAGCAAAGACAATAAAACATGAATGCACTTTTTGCCACAGAAAAGAAATGGTCTAAAAGGTGTTGCAGAGCTAGAATTTAGAATTGAATGGAAATCATTGATCATGATATGATAGACATTCTGTATCAGCTCTTTCATGAAAGAATTACAATGATGACAACATGGGTATGAAAAATAAACTTCATATGGATTTTTCTTATTGACTCAAGACGATAATGTAGTCACTACTAATGGAAGCCTGGAACACTAAAACTGCTGGAATTCTTTTAATTCAAATGTTTGTAGTAATACTATAGAAGTTCCACGCCTTCTTAAGTACTGTGGTTTAAACAAAGACAAGGCATTTCTGTTATGAAGAAAATCCTTCTTGATAACATCTTGCTATAAAAGAAGTCACATTGTTTGAGCTATAATTTTCTTTAATTTTTTTCAATAGAGATAAAGCTAAATCATTCTTATGCAAGAGCTGTAATATTGCATGAATAATAGAAGGAAAATATTTTATTTGAATACATTTTCTCTAGTTTTGAGTTGAGTGATCAACAAATCTTGTTTTCCTCACAAATGTGAATTTTTTTCATCTATACATCCGTTATTGACCAAACAGCATGTAATATTAATTGCTGTGGCTTTGTCTGGAGCACATATAAAACATATAGAAACTCCTCACTTAATTCCTCTGTTCTTTACACAGAACTTTACTGTTGCTTGAATATCTACACAAAACATATCTGATTATAGGCAAACCAATCAATTGGTAGTAAGCCAAATTTTTATGTAATTAATCCTATTTTATCCCCTTCCTTTTAAAAGGTGACAAAACACACCTTAAAATGAGTCTACATCTTTTTATATACTGGCTTAATAGGGTGAGGGAAAGATGAAATTAAGGTGAAAAATTATTAAAGATAAAGATACATGCATATAATTTCACAGCATGCAATCATCTGATATTATGGAATCTTACTACTCATCCTTTAATCTGGAGACTTAAGCGTTCTTTTCAGATCTTTCTTTTATAATACAAAACCTTATTAGAACCTTCTGCTAAAATAAAAAGTTCAGTAAAAAATTGTTTTCATGCATGTTAGTCCACCTTTAAATTGTCTTATAAATCAGCAAATGGGTGACTGATTTGGAGGTCAGCAAGTAATCAGATTTACAGTGTTAATTAAATATCTAATATGTTGCCATGAAAACTATCTTGCGTGACTATTATCCACTGGCTTTTGAATGATGCACAGAGCTGATCCTGGTATTTTACTTTAATATGCTCTGAACTGGAGAACCGTGTTCTACACAGCAATATTAGATAGAGTTTAATTAACTATAGTTATCTGTCTATAAGTCAATGTGTGTAGAAATGGAATTAAAGTAATTCCTGGGCTATTTTCTCTGATCACAATCAATTAATACATTGAGATGAATATTACAAATAAGTCATCTGAGAACAAGAAAATTATAGAAAACATATACTTATTTCTGACATTGATTAATTTCACAGATGTAATTGCTCATTTAACTCTGAATTGTGAACAAAACAGAAAATTCTGAAAATTACAAGTTGTGATATGCTGCTTTTTTTTTTCCTATAATGTTTGTTTCCTGCAAGTATGAAATATTTTAAACACCCAATAACTTTTCTGATAATCTAAGCAGTAACCCTCACAAACATGAGGTGGGTTTTCCTAAGCTGTTATTATTTACAGATTTGTAAGGATACATCTACATTGTCAGTGAGACAATGTGACAGCTGCTGCCTCTGCTTTTACCAATCAGATGCTACAGCAGCTATCTTGAGTAGAGGAACTAGGAACTCCAGATTAAACTGTTAGGGTGTAATGATGGCTTGAGACTTTGCTCTGTGGAGTGCTCCTAAAGTCAACGGGAACACATATTTCATCTAATGTGGTTCCTCTGCTCTTCCACTCTCCCCAGGTTTTTCCCAGGACTCCTCATGACTTGGAAGGGCCCTAGATAAAAATCTCATTATACAAAATCTGCTCAGCAGCATGCTGATATAAATGTCAAATTTTGCATGCTTCAAAGTTGTAAGATGATATCTTTGTTCATATTTATTCTTTATCACTAAAGATAAAGACTCTCAGGATTGTTAAATGATGAATAAGACCAATTTTCATTTGGCTGTACCAGGAAAGCAAACGGAGTCTTATTGAAAATTTTCTCTGCAGCAAAACTAGAAGGTAGCCAAAACATCCTTTGCTTTCCTTTTCTCCATGCACAAAATTTTGTTTGTTTGTTCTTTTCCTTCTCTCATTGATGCCAGTTCACAAAATGTAATGATGTCCTAGAATTTTTCTTTTTGCCTTTTCTGTTGGTTTGAAATTTCCCAATGAAAAACAGGCAGCAAATAAGTTAAAGATAGATACATCTCTAATATAGAGATAGGTATATCTATGATTAATGCTTCCTCAACAGTCAATTCTGTTAATTTTCGAAAGATGTCCAAGAGAAATTTAGAAACCTCCTATGTTCGAATTTGTTACGGTCAAAAGAATCTTTCCAGCATAATACTTTTATCTTTGAGATTTTGTTCAACTGCATGCAAGTATAATCTGATCCTTCTGGACAAATAGCAAGTGTATGTTACAGAAAGGCGTATAGGCATTGTTGCTGGGGAGGAGACACTTGTTTGGGGCAGAAACAGTTATAGGGCTCTGGAGACAAATGTTTTTACCTTGTCTTTACAGGGGCTTTAACATTATTCTAAAGAGAGGGAGCAGGAGTGGAGATCTGAAAATTTTAACATGTTAAGTATACAATTTATGAAATTATCTAATACAGCTGTGAGAGGCTGATCTGAAATCAGACTCCCCTGTCCATTGTTTCAAAGATTGGTCTGAGAAGCTGAGATGGAACTCCACCTATATTTTGTCTCAGAGATAGGTGGGAGAAGTTGAGATAAGACTCCAATATCCATCGCCTGGGAAAAGCATGTGAGGACCTGAACTGCGATTCCACCATCTGTTGCCTGAGGGAAGAGTGGGAAAGAGCTAAGACTGTTCAGTCCATTACCTCCAGGCCTGGTGTGAGGAGTTTCTACCCCTTATCCCAAGAATTGCTGCAGATAGCTGTGCGTGCAGACACATGCAGTTAAAGAGCTGGCTGCAAGACCAGGAAAACTGATCCACCAGGAACATGTAATAGGTGACATGAAGAACAGAGGTACTCCCCACAGCTCATTATAAAAGGGGGAAAAGGTAATCGCTAAGAGGCACATCGCCAGGGATCCATTGCCATGAGGATGACCCCAGGAAGACAGCTGCATGAGAACACTCCCCACCAATGACTGCTATGGACCCTGAGGGACACCTTTCATGAGGCATCGCCACAAGAGCAACTCACATCAGGACACCTCCAAGGGTACGTTCAAAGGGATGACTCCAGATGGACACTTCCATGAGGACACCCACCTTTAATGACTGCTAAGGACTCTTGGGGGACAGTTTACTCTGATACCGACTACAAACCCCAAAGAACTCCCACCATTGACGACAATGACAATGGATCCCCAGTACACCGCTGGATCCACGGTGGTGACTCTCTTTCTTTCTGCACCCCGAATCCTTGCTCCATTTTCTACATTTTTTGCAATCTGTACTGTTGCTATCTCTGTTATTACAATAATTTCCCTTTTTTATAACAACTGGTTTTTTGTAATTTGTTATAAACTTACTAATTGATTACGGTACTTGACCTCATTTGCATCTTAATTTCACTCTTGGAATTATGAACTGAAAAAGAGTCCAGAACTGGGGTTTTCCCCAACCGGACCCTGAGAATAGCATAGCCATAAAAATTTTAAAGGATTTTTTTTTTTTTTTTTAAGTGTGATTATATGTGCATAAGGAAGAGTTTATCCAAGAAACTATCTAAAATTGAAAAGTGGGTTTAATTCAACCTGTTTATAGTGATTGTCATCTTTCCTGTTTGTCATCTGCCTGTCCTAATCAGTCTTCTATCTTCTGCATTTAAAGGATCTTTCAAGACACCAGGGGCTGAAAATGAGTAGGATTCATTTTCTGTGAAGGTTACCCTATTGTAACGGAATAATTTTGATCTAAAATGGTAACTACTTCTTCAAATCAAATGGTAATATTTTTATGTCTAAGAATCCAAGAATTTCAGAAAGAAATACTGCTAAAAAGGAACAAGAGCTGGCAGTTGGTTTTTATCCAAAGTCTTGCGTAACATTGTTGCACTGTAAGAGAAGAAAAGCTATGCTTTTAGAGACCTGTGCTGATATTAAAACTGTATGAACAATTTCTGATGAGGTAAAAACACACACAGTGGTTGTAACTGAAGAGCACAGAATGCCATTCTTAATCAAATAGGCTGAAAAAGAATCATTAAAAGATGTCACTGTATTTATTAAGTTTTGTAGAAGTAAGTTTCTAGAAACTAAAAGAATTCAATAGTAATTTTTAGTATATAGAATCATAGAATTATAGAATACTTTAGGTTAGAAGACACCTTCAAAGGTCATCTCAGCCAACCCCCCTGCAAAGAGTAAGGATATCTTCAACTCGATCAGGTTGCCCAGAACCACATCCATATCTTTATCTTTAATTAATAATAAATGTTTGGCTTATGACATGGTTCTATTCTACTTATTTAAAGGTATAATATACTTCTAATAAAATGTTGTTTTGCAGAGCCACATAAACATGCTGAACAATATATATATATGTATATATTTTTAGGGATTTTTTGGATCTTTTTGTAATCCTGGTCTCTTTAAAGCTAGAGTAATCATTTATAAAAGCCACAGACAGCAACCAGCTCATCAGAGATGTCTGACAACCCTTGTGCAGCAAGTGAAGAGAATTATCTAACAAACCAATTAATGACTGATTTTAAGGAGGTTATAGACTATATGTTCAGTAGCTATGAGATCAGTCTTTTTACTTTGTGCTTGACTGAACTGCAAAAGGAGGTCATTTATGTAAGTATAGAGCTCAATGTTAAACATTCTGTGGAAGTTTTCTATGTCAAAACTAGATCTTTTAGAAAGATTGTCATTAAGTTCAGTGTATTGCTTTTGCTATAATGGGACTCCTTGCCACAGAAGAATCAGAAGCTGTCAATTAAGCTACATCAAATAGGCTAATTTAATTAACAACAAATAGAAAGAAAAGAGTGACTGGAAGAATACCTCTTCCCTTCTTATGAAGCAGAGATTGGAATGGTGTATAATTTGTGCATAAAATACATGTATAGGAATGAAAGTAAAGATATTAGGCATAGATGATTACTGCTAGGTTTTTCAGCAGGTTAACACTTCTTTCTTACACAGTAAGGGACACAATTTTTGATGATGTTTATTTAGCTGGTGAAAGATAATTTGAGTAAACTATTCGTAGTTTGTTTTTAGAAAATTGCAGGGTTACAAACACTTTCCTACAACTTATATTATTTCTTTAAAAGTAGTTTAAAAAGGAGACAGCCGAAAAAAAAATAACAAAATAACAAACGCTAACCCCAAAACCAAAATAAACCCAACACAGTCAAAAAAAATTTCACAACAAAATTCAAGCTCCCCAAATCCAGGTATTGATTTTAGGGCCTGAATTTAGCTAACAAGCTAAAAAAAAAACAAAACAGAGAAATAATAGTTTCCTTAACAGAAAGTTAAATGCATCAGGATTTTTCACTAGAAAGGGCTTTCTTTCTGCTAGCAGTAGAAAAACCTGGTATCTTTAAATGGACACTGACTTAAAGTGAACCATAAAACGTGGTCACATAACCTCAGCTAAATACATAACAATATCATTTTCTATTTAGTTGTACAATATTTCTGATATTTTGTTGTTAGCACCAAAGGCCTGTTGTGAAAAAACCCAGCAAATATAGAAGCATGGCTTCTGGTCACAAGGACCAGATAATAATTATCATGCTCTGTCCTGTATAGCTTCCTCTGCTTTTCTGTGCTCCAGAACAGATCTATACACATTTGACTTTCATAAGACCAATTAACAAGAACATGAAGGCAGCCTGTGCTTACTTTCTCTGAAAGTATATATTTAGCAGGAAGTGTTCAGCGTGAGATGTCCCTGCCTGTGGCAGGGGGTTGGAACTAGATGATCTTAAGGTCCTTTCCAACCCTAACTAAATTCTATGATTCTATAATTCAAGCACATTCTTTTTCAGCATAGTGCAGATTTGCTTTTCTGCAAGGCAGTAAGGTGGAGAATGAGGGAAAGCCTTCTCTGTTTCTTTGCATTCTCTTTCTGAGTAGAGAGTATTTTGAGGGTCACTGGGGTGACTGTATTTTGCCCTCATTTCCAAGAGATATTCTATAAATTTAAGAAAACAAGGAAAGACAAGTCTTTCTACAGAGTGATTTCCTGCTAAACAACAACAACAAAACTAAAAAAAAAGCAAAACACCATCAACAGCCCCTAACCCCCAAATAACAAAGAAGCTACTACTTGGTCTTTCTTTGAAATTTGAGTATTTAAACTCTGGTAACTATGTTAATCATTGTGTGTCTAACACTTTGACTGACTTTGTGTCTGAAAAGCTCTGCAATAACAGCTACCACAACAATTCATGTAACAACTAATGGAAATTTATATAGAGATGTAGCTTTCAGCTGGATTTTCAATGATTGGATTTGGAAGTCTAAATGTTTTTGGTTTGAGTTAAATGACATAAAAATATTACTAGAAGGCTGAAGGTTAAAGTGAAAATGTTCAGAAATCACACAAGCTGTTAAAAGACTTTTTAAGAGTAATGTGTTAGAGGCACAGATGATTTGTATATCTCTGAGCAAAAGAAAGTAAACCATCATGAAGAGTTAATTAGACCTAAACAAGCTTCTCTTTATAAAGGCAAGCTCTGGCCATGCCAAAATGTGGTGAAAATAGGGCATGCTAAGGATGGAACAAATAGCAAGTCATCAGATAAGGTACATAGTTACTTAGAAATTCAGATGCATGTTGTAATTATGATCTGATAGGTGACTGCAGATTTCTCAAGTACTGAGAGGGTGAAAAGGATTGCTCAAAGAAATTGTAAATGCCACAACCCTGGAAGTGTTCAAGGCCAGGTTAGATGTGAATTTGAGCAACCTAGTCTAGTGAAAGGTGTCACTTCTATGGCAGTGAGCTTGGAACTAGATGATCTCAAAGGTCCTTTCCAACTCAAATTATTCTATAATTCTTTGAAATCAAACGAAATAACAAATGGTCTGCTACAGTACACTACTTCCATCCTGTTTTGTGAACACAATGAAATATAGAAGCCCACCATGACTTCAGTTATTTGCACTCAAGATTAAGATCACATACTTCCGAAGGTGTTTTACTTGCACAGTGGTTCAGATTAGTCCTTCAATAGACATCATCAAGTCACTGTTCAAGTCAGCTTTCCTTGGACTTGAAGATATAATTGCTGTCTATAAACAGAAATTGTTTCTCAAAGCATTCTGTGATGCAATTCATAAACAATTCAAATTTCAAAAGAACCTGAAATCATTGGACTTTGACAGCCCACTGCTGCAGACTTCTATTGTTGGAGTACTTTACTCAAAGGGTCATTATGGCAGAATTGCTCTATTTAGGTGCTTAATATATTCCATAAATCTTTTAATTCTGTAAAATAGTGGCTTCTTGGGATATTGTTACAATGTATGAAATTAAAAATATAAGTACTCTACAGCTTAATCATCTCTAATCAAGTGACTTTCAAACTGGATTTGTCACCTGGGACTGCTCCTAATATATTCCTCTCAAAAAGAACTTCCAGGCTGTGTTCGTGATTAACTGTAACTGGTAAAATTCTGCAGTCCTAGGAAGTTGGACGTATGTGCACTGCTTAGAATATATCAACACACAAAGAGGTCTATATTAATATTTTCTTTTCTAAATGATTCAAATGTAACTTGGAAAGTGAGCTTTGTGTATAACTCATGGTTACAAGTAGGTTTACTTCTGGGTTTTTTCTGCAGCTGTTTAGTTTTCTCACGGTACAAAATAATGAGTCCTTAACCTCCCTTTACTCCCTCTTCTTATGCTTTTGATATGAAAATTGGCTTTGAGTTTCATATGAGAAGATATAAAAAAACTGCACAACTTTGGAATACATTGTAACAGATTAGCTTGCTAGTGTTTTGAAACTTTTCTTTCTTATTGTTGGTCTGTATAGCTTTATGGTGTGATTTGGTAGATACTTTTGCATGATATTGACCTGCAACTCTATCTTTACTACAAGAAATTTCATTGCAAAAGTCTGGGATTTGCTAGTCATCAGATGAGACAGATGAAAGCTTTCTAATGGAAGTTTCAGCACTGGTAGAGCTTTGTAAGCACCAGTATGCAGGTGTAAGCTCATTCTTATAAAAGGAATTCTTTCTGTATGGAAAGAACAATAGCCTGTGGCATGCAGTACTGCTGACTAAATATTTGACAAGAGAAACTTTGATAGATATTCTCAGAATATGTACCATGAACTTTGGATGAGGTACACATGCACTGAACCTGTATACACAACTGTTTTTTACTCATTTTAAAAAGGTATAAAGTGAGTGCTGAATAGAATTAGATATTGGTGAACTACTGGTAGGCTACAAATAAATAAGTTATATTAACTTAGTTATGGTATGAATACTAAAGTCAGAGTAATGTGAAATATGAGGGAAAATCTGCATATTTTAAGCTGTTTAGTGGTGCAATCTGTAATGTTGTGTGTATAAATTTAAGATAATGTAGGTAGCAAACCTTCTGACTTTCCAGTTCAGGCATGTCTGTACACAACCAGCTGGTGAAAGCGGATTTTAAAAGCATATACTGTACTGGGAGAAAAGTACCTCAGAGACATACAAGAAGGGAAATAAATTTGGCTTTCAGGAATACTCAGTTGCCAGCTGGCTACCAGAAATCACTATGGCCTTCTCTGATATTTTGGTGCAATTTCAGAAAAAAAAAAAAAAATCCTTTTAGAAGGAAGTTGCAGTTAAAATTTCACTGGTTACATCATATCACCTGGTAACATGTCAGAAATAAGTAGGCGAATAAATTTTAAAGGTCTTGGAAGAACTTCCTAGAATCTTCAGCTTTGTCGAGAAAAGTTTAAAGCTTTCATTCTATGTTATTTTACTTAATTTTATTTGTTAATAATTGTAGGTTAAATGCACCACAGTTCAGAGAACAGAGAATTAAAACCTTGTTGATTTACACTTTTCTTTGTCCATAGCATGACTCACATCCTGAAGATATGTGCTGTACACTTTGCATTGATCAAAAGTTGTGGTGATGCAATTCTCCAATATGATAGAATACGTGGTGAAGGTGAACCCTCTCAAAGTATAAAGAAGTTATTTTATAGGTGTGATTTTATGCAAAATTCAGGCAAGGTCAAATCAATCAACTGCTAACACCTGATGTTCAGAGTAACTTTGGGTTAGGGTTAGGGTTCATGATGGCTAGAAATCCTAATCACTGAGATTTCTGCAACAAAAAAAGTTCAAAAAAGATGTCATATAAGACGCGATATTGGCCATGTGAAACTGGAATTTACAATACTGATCCTTTTTTTATAAAACTTTTAAAAATTTGTAGGTTGTATTTCTTTTGGGAGAAGAAAGGTAACCGTTGTTAATGAAGTTTAAGCAAGAGAAAAAAATGCTTGATTATGCATGATAAATGTTTAAATTCAGTTTCAGAACATGTATTTTATCATGAAAAAACCCTTCCATGTTAATATTTTGTGATCAAAGGCAGTAATAAAATATCAATTGCCTGTCTTTCAAGTGAGCCTTTTAAAGCTAAGACAGAAAGAAAAATAAACCAAAAATGCTGGGATCTCACAGTAGTGGAATAAAGCTGTACTGCTAGTTGGAAGACACTTTACTTTTATATAGCAGTCTTGTGGCGAACACAGAATGAATGCAAAGAAGATGACACAAACAGGTAACAAAGTTTGTGAAGGACTTAGAGAAGTCTTATGAGTAGTGGCTGAGGGAACTGGGGTTGTTTAGCTTGTAGAAAAGGAAGCTTAAGGAACACCTTAATGTTATCTACAGCTATGCAAAAGGAGGTTGTAACAAGGTGGGTTACATGGTGATAGGATGAGAGGAAATTATCTCAAGTTGCACCAGAAGAAGATCAGATTGGATATTAGGAAAAAAATCTTCACCAAATAGGTTGTTAAGCTTTGCAACAGGCTGACAAGGGAAGTGGTGGAGTAGCCATCCCTGGAGGTATTTAAAAGATGTGTGGATATGGCACTTAGGGGTGTAGTTTAGTGGTGGACTTGGCAGTGCTAGGCCAACTAAGTTGGACTTGATGATCTCAAATCAATTCTAATCAATTCTATGATCCTGTGAGTACTTCTTCTTGGAGATAAAAAAGACAGCTAAAGTACTACAATGTCATAAGAATAGTTAAAGTACTACAATCAGTCGTTGGTATGAAATAGCATTATATAACATTTTCTAACAGAGAAAATGAATGCTGGAATGAAGGACAGCTACTTTTCAGTGCCTCTTGTCCTGGATAGAATAGAAAAACGGTACAGCAGCTGATAATGTTTGATCAGACAGGGAAGAGTTGGATACATAAGACACTATGATGTGAGAGTGAGCTACAGGGAGCATATACTTACGTTCAGCAGCTTAATAAATAGCTTTTATGAAAAATTGCTGTTGTTTCCACCCATTCACCCCTCCATTTATCTTAACTGTATTAAATACAGCTTTAAACTCTTGTTTATACGAACATTAATTTGACTGCAGTCTCTTATTTTAAATATTTACTATCGCATTGCAGAAGCCGTAATGATTTTTTGCAAACTTCTTTCACTCTGCCACTTGAAATGGTGTTTTAGTTTAACTTAAGATAACCTATTAAAGTTCCTGTGCCATTTCAGCTTAGGCTGACACCACAGCCAAAGATGCTGTACTTGGAGGCTTAGGTTGCATAAAAACACATGCTTGGACACCACAATATTAAGTCCCTAGTATGTGCTGTATGTGCATGGGAGAGCTGTTGTAACTCTTCCATCCCATGCTCTTGATTTTGAAAAACAATGCAGTACATTGTTTGTTGTGAGGTATTTCTAATGCTAGTCTGCCTAAGGATGTACTAAGGAGACAAGATTGACTTAAGTTGTTCTGACTACCTGAGATAGAGGGAAAAATGAGGTATTCTGTGGAGTTTCCTTTCTAGGCTGCCCTCAGCAGTACCAGATGAGAAAGATTATTTTCCAATGCCATGTGTGACTGTGTGACTCAGGCTTGAAATTGCTGTGACTCTGATACAACAGAGTCAAGACAGAATCCATTTAGGATCTGTAGGCTCTTTGTAGGGGTGCAGCAAGTGGAAAACTGATCACTAAATATCTGGATGGCAAGAAATTGGTGTATTTTCCCAGTTGTAAGTGTGTGAAGGTTGCTGAAGCTGGTTGATATCAAATAGCAGAATCACTCACTTACGTGTTTGTTTGCTGCAGTACTTTGCATTTTTAGTGAAGTGTTTCATCTTCATCTTACAAAGTGAGAAATGGATTTAAAAATTGTCATGTATGCCAGCCAGTAAGTAAGAAACTTGACATCTTACACCAGAAATTTGGATCTGCAGTTTTCTTTAGATAACCGTACTGTTTCTCCAGCACCTAGATTTTGGGAAAACACTGTGGCTTATTCTGAAAATCAGTTTGGTTCTATTCTACTCTCTTTAAATGTTGTCAGTCAGGAAACAGAACGTAGTGACTTCAGCTACAAGAAGGGTGCAGGAGTTAGGAGCTTTTATTTCTTTTTCTCTGTGAATTGATCTTCAAGTTTCTTATTCTTGCAGTACACACAAATTGAATTTTGCTTGTCCAGATCATTGTCACAAAATTACATTTTCCAGATGCCACATCTGGACTTGCACATTTGATCTTGTGAAGGATTTACCAAAGTGCACGGATGTGCTTGTTTCTAATGCTATTAGAAGTTTTCAATGCTTACATTCTTCGTATAAATTTATTTTTTTTTCTTGGTTCTACCTGTAGGATATAAAAAGTTTTCTTTTTGGAAATTGAAGAATATTTTCTGCCAAATATTTTCTGCCAAATATTTAATTTTTGTTTAGCACCATTACTGTCAAAACATCATGCAAAGGATATTATTTTCATTTTTCTTTTTATTATGAAGACAAGGAAGTCAGGTAGATGTGATTTGCTCAGGTCATCTAGCCACCCAATGTCAACACTTCAGCACACTTCATCACACTTCAGCAGACAGCTGCCAGTACTTTATTTGATTGGTTTTGAGGTACATTATGTATAGCTTAGAAACTTTATTTATGTTTTCATTTCAAAATCTCAATTCTATCCTCTGAGTCAAGGTCATGTCTTAGGGTTTGCAATGAGTTAAGTGTGTTCCTGTGTAAGGTCTTTTCACTTTTCCAATGTATTTACAGTAGCTTGATAATGTGGATAATGAAATTAAGCAGAGGAAAAATAAACTAGAATTAAAGGACTGGAAATAAAGTTGCTCAGAGCCTAAGGGAGAAAAGTTTTAGGTCTGCGTTTCTGTTTCCATAGCAGTGAAAATAAAAGTCTTGAGCTCCAGTTTGGCTCCAGATTCAGGGCCTTTTGAACACAGATTGCTTTTGCTTAGCAAAGAATGTGTTGTGAAAGATGCAGGAAACGATAGAATGATGAAAAGAGCTGTAATTTGCTGATTATACCTGCTTCATTTAAAACCCGCAACTAAAGGATAGATGCCAGAAACAATATGTGGACTTTGGAAGCTTATGTTTTTTCTTATGGCCTAGAAATGAAATTATAATTGCACACACAAATTTAAAATGTTCCTTTATGCTCTGAGCAGAGTCACAGCTCTAATTGCAGAGACTTTGGTGAAATAAATTCTTCAAAATAAATATAGTGCCACAATGTGATGTAGTTGTGGTTTAAGCCCAGCCGTAAATCAGACCACGCAGTCTCTGTCTCACTCCCCCTCTTTCCCACCCCCCTCCCGGAGGGATGGGGACAAGAATCAAAAGAATGCAACTCCCCCAGGTTGAGATAAGAACAGTCCAGTAACTAAGATATAACACAAACCACTGCTGCTACCACCAGTAATAAAAATGATAAGGCAAATAGCAAGGGAAGAGAATACACCCCCTCACCACCTGTCGACCGATACCCAGCCAGAGTGAGCAGTGATCTAGACCTTCTGGGTAACTGTCCTCAGTTTATATAGTGGGCATGACGTACTGTGGTATGGAATACCTCTTTGGCTAGTTTGGGTGAGGTGTCCTGTCTTTGCTTCCTCTCGGCTTCCCCTCCTGCCTGGCAGAGCATGGAGCTCAGAAAGTCCTTGGTCAGACCAAACATCAGAGTTACCAGCGCTGTTCCCAGGCCGAAAGTCAAAAATACAGCACTGCACCAGGTACTAAGAAGGAGAAAAATGACTGCTACTGCTGAACTCAGGACAATATCCACCCCTTATTCCATACCATTCACGTCATGCTCAGATCCCACGTTTCCGATATACCATCACTCTTATCTCATATGTGTATATATATATATATATATACACATACACACACACACACACAGAGATCATTCCTTAGTGCATGGACCAATCTCTATAAAGCTTCTGAGTCAATCTGGTCCATGATGTCAGGCTCCATCTCTTGTAACAGTCTTTCACAGCAGGAGAGAGTGTGTGATGTAGTCAATCTGCCAGGCCTCCCCATATTTGTTCTTCAGCCATTGTTCTCCACACCAGAAAGGCTTTAACCGCTTGGCTTGCTTAATAGCAGCACCTTTCACACTCATGAATAACCTGGGCAATAGTGTCCATTGCTAAGTCCACCCCTTGACCACGAGCCCATCTGTATGTTGCATCTCTGCCCTGATGGCCTGAAGTGTCATGGGCTCACTACGCTCAAAATGATTCACCCTCCCCGTCAGCAGTTTCTGCAACTTGCTGTCGGGGACTCCATAAGGCTGCCTTCCATCTCAGACACTTCCACAACACTGGAGGGGCCCAGTGGGCTAGATACTTGCCCATACTGTCCCACACACCCTGCCACTCATGACTGTACCGCCTCAGGGAAAATCTCTTTGTCGTCCTCCTATATCGTCATCTAATCCTAGACAAGACCCAAACCTGACTCTGCTCAGCTCTTGATATAGAATCATAGAATCATAGAATAGTTAGGGTTGGAAAGAACCTTGAGATCATCTAGTTCCAACCCCCCTGTCATGGGCAAGTTCACCTCACACTAAACCGTGTCACCCAAAGCCCTGTCCAACCTGGCCTTGAGCCCTGTCAGGGATGGAGCATTCACAACTTCCTTGGGCAAACCATTCCAGTGCCTCATCACCCTCTCAGTAAAGAATTTCTTCCTTACATCCAATATAAACTGCCCTTTTTTAAGTTTATCCCATTACCCCTTGTCCTATCACTACAGTCCCTAGTGAAGAGTCCCTCTCCAGCATCCCTATAGGCCCCCTTCAGATACTGGAAGGTCTCCACGCAGCCTTCTCTTCTCCAGGCTGAACAGCCCAAACTTTCTCAGCCTGTCTTCATACAGGAGGTGCTCCAAGCCCCTGATCATCCTTGTGGCCCTCTTCTGGACTTGTTCCAACAGTTCCATGTCCTTCTTATGTTGAGGACACCAGCACTGCACACAATACTCCAAGTGAGGTCTCACAAGAACAGAGTAGAGGGGCAGGATCACCTCCTTCGACCTGCTGGTCACGCTCCTCTTGATGAGTCCCAGGATACAGTTGGCTTTCTGGGCTGCAGGAGCACACTGCCGGCTCATGTTCATTCTTTTCTCATTAACCAACACCCCCAAGTCCTTCTCTGCAGGGCTGCTCTGAATCTCTTCTTTGCCCAACCTGTAGCTCTGCCTGGGATTGCTTCAACCCAGGTGTAGGACCTTGCACTTGGCATGGTTAAACTTCATAAGGTTGGCATCAGCCCACCTCACAAGCATGTCAGACGAAATGGTCATGAATAAAACACACTCTGTGTGTATGCCAACACGGTGATCCCCATCACAATCAGCAGGCAGGTCTCAAGGGTACCCAAAGGCCATTCAAAACCTTCAGAACTCTCAAACAATGCTGCTGTACTTGTCACTGAGGCTGGTGTAGCTGCTGTGCTTGAAGCTGGAGTAACTGTGTTGTCTGCTGCTGTCGGAGTTTGAGTAGCTGCGGTACTTGTCACTAGGGTGTGTAGGAATGTCTCCCTCACAGGTTGACCACCCAGGAAGGAGAAAAAGAATGTGTAATTGCTATACACTTCTATTATATACTTCCCAAGGTATAGAGGGGGTGACCACATTGGGAAAACAAGCCAGATCTGTTTCATGATCAATGATTCTATTGCATTACAAGTCATTACCATAAAGTACAATAAGACAAGAACCTTAGCCCAAGCCCCCTAGCCGATAAACACTAAAACAGCAAATAATGGCTGTAATTAAGGTACGACATGCTGGAACTGTGAGATCAAGAGCAACAACTTTGAGAGCCAATAAATCAGCATTATGATGCATGACTACTAATCCAAAACAATGAATGCTTATCATAAACATGATTAAACGCACTCCAGCCAGACCTGTCATTATCTCAAACCTTCGTGCCCCACGTTGGGCACCAAAAAGTACTGTCGTGGTTTAAGCCCAGCCGTAAATCAGACCACGCAGTCTCTGTCTCACTCCCTCCCTTCCCCACCCCCCTCCAGGAGGGATGAGGAGGAGAATCAAAAGAATGTAACTCCCACATTTTGGGGTAAGAACAGTTCAGTAACACAGTACAGTTTTGTATAACACAAACCACTACTGCTACCACCAATAATAATAATGATAAGGGAAATAACAAGGGAACAGAACACAACCACTCACCACCTGCTGACCGATACGCAGCCCGAGCAAGCAGTGATCTAGTCCTTCTGGGTAACTGCCCTCAGTTTATATAGTGGGCATGACGTACTGTGGTATGGAATACCTCTTTGGCTAGTTTGGGTGAGGTGTCCTGTCTCTGCTTCCTCCCTGCTTGCCCTCCTCCTTGGCAGGCATGAGACTCCCAAGGTCCTTGGTCAGAGTAAACATGACTTAGCAACAACTAAAAACATCGGTGTTATCAGTGCTGTTCCCAGGCCAAAAGTCAAAAACACAGCGCTGCACCAGCTACTAAGAAGGAGAAAAATGACTGCTACTGCTGAACCCAGAACAGATGTGTACTTCACATTGTGAAGTCACAGGTTCCAATTTCTATGTTTTATTGCTAGAATGCACTTATTCATTAGTATTTTTATTATCTCAATAGTAACTTCAATATACAAATATATTCAGTTCGTTATCTTTACTTTCAGTCAACTGTACTTTTCTGAAGCAATAACTTTCAGTTTGAAATACTCTTCTTGTATGTCAAAACCTGCATTCTTTGTAATTTTTGGAAAGTTTCAGATAAAAATATAATTTAGGGTAGGAGGAGAAAACAGACAGCCATTTTTGATTTAAAATAAAAACAAAAGACAATACTGAAAGGACAAGTTGAACTCCTGATCAATTTATTAATTAAAAACATACTAATTTCTTATCTTTCTGCCACTTGCAAATTGGCTTGTGATAAGTGAACATTCTTCTTTGCAAAATCAGGGTTGTTTTTTGTGGAAATATTGTTCCCTAGCTTAATAAAATGACCGGGAGCAGTGACTATATTAAGTAAATTATGCTAGACCAACCTGATAGTCTTCCACTAAGAAAATACTAGCTTGGTGGATGAGGGAAGAGCAGTCAGTGTTGTTTATCTTGAGTTCAAGAAAGCTTTTGACACTGTTTCCCATAAAATCTTCACAGATAATCTGATGAAATATGGGATAGATAAGTAGACATTGAGATAAACTGAAGACTGGCTGAACTGAAGTAAAGGGGTATGAGCAGGACCAAGAAGTCCAGCTGAAGACCAACCACTAGCAACGTAGCCACAGGGTGAATACTGGGGCCAATACTCTTTAAAATCCTCATCACTGGCCTGGAAATGGGTCATGAGGCACCCTTGGCAATTGGTAGATGATACAGCACTGGAAAGAGTGTCTCATACACCAGGTGGGAATACCACCATTTAGAAGAGCCATAAAAGGCTGAAGAAATGGAATAACTGGAACATCAAGAAGTGCAACAAATGAAAATGCATAGTCCTTTACAGGGAACAGGGAACAACCCTATACAGGGAGCAACTACAGGCACCAGCGTATATATGCTGGTGGTTGTCCCGCTCGAAAGCAGCTTTGCAGAAAAAGACCTGGGAGTCTTAGTGGACACCAAATTTAACACAAGCCAGCTATGTGTCTTTGCAGCAAAGACAGCTAGCAGTATCTATGGCTGTGTTGGAAGAGATGTCGACAACAGGTCAAAGGAGGTGATCCTTCTACTCTACTCAGCACTGGCAAGACAAAACTAAAGTGTTATGTCCAGTTCTCTGTTACCTGGTACATTAAAGAAATTAACACACTGGAGGGGGTCCAAAGGAGAGACAAGAAGATGATGAAAGGACTAGGGAGTTGGAACTATTCAGCTTGGAGAAGAGAAAGATCAAGGGGGATTTTATGTATGTAAGGGTGTGACAAGGCAAAAGGCAATGAGTGTAAATTGGAGCACAGGAAATTCCATTTAAACTTAAAAAAAGCCTTTTTTTTTCACATTGCCTGATGAAATACTAGAGCAGGTTCCCCAGAGATATTCAAAACCTGACTAGACATGGCCCTGGTCAACATGTCCCAGGCTATCCTACTCTGAGCAGGGCATTAGGATGTTATAATCTCCAGAGTTGATTTCAATCTCAGAAATTCTGTGTTTCCTTAAATACCAAATTTCTTCATAGTAAAAAATTATCCCAAAAGATATAAATAATTTTAAATCAGTTTAACTAAAAATAAATGTGAATTCTTTCTTGCCTACTCATCTTCTAACCCTCAGCTAGAAAAATTAATAACATTCTTGGGGCACCTGTATGTGTGTTGGTCATGCATTCATCCGATGGTGATATGAGTATTCCTATACATTCAGCCCCTGATAAAAGAAATCAACAGTCTGTCCTAACTTTAAAGTACTCTTTTGAATGAAATGAAATATACGAAAATAGCCTGACTACACTTGAAAATTAGAAGGTTAATGTATGAGGAGGCTATAAAAATGTTACAGAAACTTGTGGATGGGATAAAGAATGAAGAACAGTTACTGAGCTTAGTAAGTTTGGAGCTGAAAGCTTGGAAGCTGTTTTATTTGCAAAGGAAGTAGGAGGTATTTATCTAATTGCAAAATAATTCATGAAAAGGCATGGAGTAGAAATTAAACCAGGACTGGGTTTCTTTAAGCCTATGCTTTGTGGTCTTTAGCTTAAAAGACTGTTTGAAGAGCAAAATAAATGCTCTAAATGTTTAAAAGCATAATCGATGTATTCTAGGAACAAGGAAATTGCTACAGTTTTTAAGGATCTGAGTCAGGGAAGGGAGAAATAAAGGTGGAGTAAAAGCTTGTCCCTGTTTGTGCTCCTCAATATATACACATGACCTCTCTTAAACAGAAAGTGAAATCCTCCATCTCTCTAGAAACAAAGAATGGCAACTATTAGTTCTGGTGTAAACAAAGGGAGAAAACCCCACTAGAGAGTGTAAAACAATTAGAGAAAACACTGAGTTAATTTCTTAACAAGATTTAGTTTTTGAGTGTGACCAAAGATACCTGTGGAATGTAAGTGCAGTTCTCAGGTTTTACGAAAAACTTACGAGTATTTTCTGGGAGCCGAAGGCAAAGAAATTTTCAGGACATAACTATCATTTAGGAACCATAGCTAGATAACAAACAATTTAACAACAAAACCAAGTAAAAGGAGCTGGTATTGTTTGTTTGGTTTCTAAATAGTTCTCCTAGTTACAGCATTGCAGATTAATCCATTTAAAACAGACAGTACAAAATGGCTGATACAATCCTGATACTCTGATGTTTGAAATAGATTTTTAGCTTGTGCACTTTCTGAAGGTTCTGAGGGTTTATGTGGAGGTTAAGAGAACTTTTATTCTTTCTAAATTTAGATGTAGTATTTTGATCTGTCATCTTCAAATTTTTCTCCACCTCACTTCTCCTAAGGTCCCATTCAAATTTACCACAGCACTAATGGATATATTTTTCTTTGAATGAAGGGCTCTTATTGGCATTTCTCTAGCACGAAATATTGAGAACTTTTGAAGTCATGTTAAATGTAAATGTAATTAAAAATGAAAGCTTGAAGAAAGACAAATTGACCCCATTGTCAGACAGTCAATATCAACTGAACTACAGAGTTGTTCAAGAAATGTTTCTTTCCTACTGATGATCAAGTATATGCCGAAAACTGGGAAAGCAGAACAACAGAAACAAGCAGACAATGAAAAATGAATAAGTAAACAAAAAATGAAAATATAAAGCCCTTATCATTTCTCTTGGTGAGAACTGCTTCAAACATTGTGTAAAGGAAGCAATTTCCTAGAAACCCTTCATTAATGCGCAGCAATATACCTGATTGAAGATATTACTGCTTCTGTATGTCAATTTACATGTAAGTAAAGGCCTGTCAATAAACCTCCTATAAACTCTTTTAAAGGAGTTATAAAGGCCCCCATTTTCAAGAAAGGGAAAATGGAAGACCCATGGAACTAAAGACCAGCCAGTCTTACCTCTGTGCCTGGCAGGAACAAGGAGCAGGTTCTCCTGGAAATCATGCTAAGGCACATGACTAACAACAAAGTGATTGGTGACAGCCAACATGGCTTCACTAAGGGGAAACTTTGCCTGATCAATTTGGTGGCCTTCTAAGATGGGGCTATAGAGCTGATGAATAGGGGCAAAGCAGCTGACATCATCTACCTGGACTTGTGCAGAACTTATATTATTCCAGTAGTTTAACTGCTACTTGTTTGATTCTTTCATACCTTGATATCTTCCTCTAAGATTTCTTGTAAAGGAAGGTAATCTCTGTAGGGATTGGCGCCCAGAAGATCACGTGATGTGACGGGAAGTTGCTAGGAGGGACAGGAACCAGCTGACTCTGGGGAGGTGCTTAGGCAACAGATATAAGGATATTGTAACTGCGCAATAATAATGCTCTATGTCTTGACCCTAGCTCAGAGGGAACTAGTGCTTCCGTCCCTCACCACATGAGTAGCGAGAAACTACAATCTCAACAAATTTTAATACAGTAGCTATTTGTTGATCTGTTTAGAAAGGTGCCCCCTTTCAGTCTTGTAGTTCAGGTACAAGTAACCTTTTTGATTCAAGGTGAAGGGAATAATAACAATATCACTACTCCCATGTTTTATTTTATTCAGAAAGCTTATTTAAATAATAGTACCAGAGTAACTCAAAACAGGAAAAGTAGATTTAAAAAATAAAAAATGTGATCAGACTTTCAAAAAGATAACACAGACTTGAATTTAATACCCTGCAGCTAATACCTGTATTGTTTTTGACAGTGCATTTGTCTTTGCATCTACACTAGTGTTGTACCTTACAGACTAATAACATTACTGGATGTCTGTGGATAAGGGAAACCAGAGGTCATCTTCAAAAATAATAACAATTCAAAAGAATTAACTCTACACCTTTGCAGCTACTGTGGTTTACTTCCTGAATGCATTCTGTTTCCTTGAAAAGGATCTATTTGAGGAGAAAGGCAATAATATAAAGACAAACATGCCTTATAGTACTACAGTTGCATAGTCAGGAAGCATTGATTCAGGGGAAATAGGAAAAACTGCTTCAGTACCAAAATAGAAGTCAGTAAGAACTTTTCTTTATTAGGTTCACATAATAAATTCTGAGGTGTGAATATATATGTGCATGTGAAACTGACCATATAGAAACGTATCTGAACAGCAAAAGACACTAAGAAAGATATGTCAGTTTTCCATGACATAAGCAGCAATATGCAGAACCTCAAAATTTCATGGAAACCATTGAAATGAATTAAAAGCTAATGTAAGAAAGGCACATAGATCTGGGAAACAGAATGTACCAGAAAAGCAGATAAGTCAGAAGAGACAACTTCAAAAATCATGACTAATAATAAAATAGAAAATAGAGAATAAACAGCTTGGCATTTTTATTGCACAGAGCATTACTTTTCTTAAGGACGAAGTTGGTGTTTAGTGATAGCAATAATGAATAAACAGACTTAAAAAAAATCAATTGGTGACAAGAATCCAAAGTAAAACATATAATTTCCCATATATTATATGAGTGAAGTCATAAAAGACACTCAGATGTACAGCCAAAACCTGAGATGTCTGTAATAAAAACTGAACATGAAAAATGTCTGAAGAGTTGTAATGTTTTGCTGGGCTCTGTTGTTGAAGCATGTGATACATGTCTTCCTCGGCAAAATTAGACAAGCAGCAGCTAGCCACATTTTGTCCCTCCTACATGAGACTATTCATTTAGACTGTGAACAAAAGATAGCAACTAAGTATTCTAAAGTGCTAGACAGACTTTTAAGAAGACTTTAAAGTGAACAGAAATTTCTGCTGTGCCTTTGAATGACATCTGTTTTACCTTTACACAGAGTAAAGTCTATAAGGAACTCATTGACTTTATTAGCAAAAATAGAAGAAGTCTTAAAATGTGAATCAGAGACTTGGAACAACATGCAGAAACTGTGACCAGCTTTTCCTCATTTGGGCTTATTTTCTGTAGCATTTCAAAAAGGACTCAGATATTGTGTATTCAAAGATTTGTAACTGAACTTGCAAAAGTGTTGATTGGGATCAGTCAATAAATTCATTGCTAACTTTGTACTGAACAAATAAAAGGCTCAGATTTCGTGAGATGGCACAAAAAATTAAATTCCAATTTTTGCAATATTGGCCTTTATCTCTGTACATTATTTCCATATATATAAGAAAGAGACGATAATTACCTTGCCTTTTTACAAGACATCTATGAATCCTAGAAAACAATTTACTCATATAAAAATAGTATATTGAGATAAATCTCTTCTAAATAAACTTGTAAAAAATTAATAGTTCTTTTTTTCAAGACTTTAATGGTATGAAGAAAATACAGCCACTCACTGAACAATGAGGACAAAAATATTAAGAAATTATAGTCAGATTCCACAGTCCTCCATGCACTGAGTTAATCAAGATCCCCAATGAAAACTGTCCTCAATTTAGTAAAAAAAATTAATTCAAATTTTACAGATTGTAAGCAAACAAAATTTAAATACATTTAAAGAGTACCTCTTGGAAGACTTCTAGTTTTGATATGGCAACAGAAAGAAAGGGACAGCTACCCTCAGCCTGATCAGTATGTTCAATTAGTCTCAGAGATAAAATCATTCATTATTCATCATTACATAAAATATCATGAGTAGTGAATGTCATCTATAGAATGTAAGCACATACCTCTTATGTTAACAATCTTGCTTTTCATAAAGATCTCTAAAACTGTCTTGACATTTAACTCTTTACCGTAGATTACTCATGCATGAAGCCCATTTAATCAGCGTGCTACTCTAACTTTGCACAAATGAAATGTATTTCTTCCTCCAATTTTGCTGCTCACACTTTTCTTTGACAGTGTTCCTTAAAGAAGGGTAAAGCAAATAAAACTCTCTCATATATTACTTGTTCTTCTTTCATGTCAAAACTTTTTTATACAAAAAAAGTGGTTTTAATTATCACTTTCGAGTGACTACATCCTAGTCACTAGATTGCAGTTCCCATTTAAAGGCTAATAAGGTTAAAAAAAAATCCTATTTCTCTTATTTGCTTCTACTTATTCAGTGATGTTGCTGATGACTCGACTGACTTTCAATAGTATATATTCTGTGAAGAGCAGAAATATAGGAATTTTCAATGTGATTATACTAACACCCTAAAAAATGTACTGTATTTAGGAGAGAAAGAAAAAACATGACCAACTAGCAGGTATTTAAAATTACAGTTTTATCATCTCTGTAGCCTTTCATATTCAACATCATCTGGGACACTAATAGTAACTGAAGCAGAGGCTTGGGTGACCACAGGTGGTGTGAACGGGGAAAACAGCATCAGCAACAAATTTGAGACTCAACATCTCTGATTAAAACAAATGCAACATGTCAAATCTAGTTCTTAATGTCTTGCACTTTCCTGTCTCTTCACTCAGTCGTTGGACCAGACAGTGTAGAATGAGCTGGAGGGGCAGTGATGTTCTTTGTACGCTAACACAAAACAAGGTGCAGCTTCATTTCTTTCTGTTCATCTGTATGTTTGGTTTATACCAAGTTAAATCCAGAATAATGTCACAGTTCCTAAATGTATTCTTTTTGAAGATTCTAAAAATTGAACTGCATTCTGGAAAGTAGCCGTCTGTGTTGACTGAAAAAACACCAACCTATCTACGTATAAACAACTTGTGATTGAGATGACCCAACACATTGTAGTTTTCCATCTCCCTCTAAGCTGGTATGTTTTGATCCCTTTGACTCACTGAAACAAAATGTAACAGGACAGACACCTCTCAGCTGAGATCCTAAAAAAATAAATAAAATTAAGAATCTTCATGGGAAAGGGAAACCTTTAAACTTTGTCACTGAGTTAGTTTAGGTACTGAACACTGAAACATCAAAGACCTTTGTTGTAGGAAAATTCCTGTTCACAGATTAAACTAATTCTAAAATACATATCTACTCATTGGTAGATAGTGTTTCTTGGTTACAGTGTTAGAATGGTTTCTGTTGTCTTCACTAATGCAGGGATGACCCTTTTGGGTTTTGAGTTCTTTCAGATTCCTTAGCCTACTTCTGAAGAAAACAAAAATAGAAAATTAATATTAAGTAGCATGAATTATGCATTACAAAATTTTATTGCTGCTTTATGAAGCCATGTGAGTGAAATTATTTAGCAAGCAATTATTTATATTAATCAGAGAAAATAAAAGGATGAAGGGAATCCTGTACAGATGTTTAAATGTTGCTCTCCATGTTTCAGAGATCGAAATGCATGGACCAGTAAAGCTGGGAACAAAGTAAGGAAAAGTTGGCTTTACATATTGAAAGGCTGCAATAACGTCTCCCTAGAGCCTTCTCTTCTCCAGGCTGCAGAACCCCAATTCTCTCAGCTTTTTTGAGATGAAGATGTGCTCTAGACCTCTGAGCATTGTTTTCCTGGTCTTCCTCTGGACCTGCTCTAACAGGTCAATGTTTTTCTTGTGCTGGACACAGTATTCCAAATGGACTTTAATGAGAGTGGAGTAGAGTGGGGAAGAGTCATCAAAAAAATGATAGTCACCCTCTTTTGTTACACAGCCCAGGATACAATTGGCTTTCTGGGTTGTAAGCTCATGTTACCAGCTCATATCCACTTTTTCATCCATCAATATTGCTAAACCCTTCTCCAACGGTCTACTCTCAATCCATTCATCCCCCACTCTGTACTGCACTAGGTCCTGACCCAGGTGCAGGACCTTGCATTTGGCCTTGTGGAACTTCAGGAGGTTCACAAGCCTGTAAAGTTTTCATTTGTTCCCTCTTAGGAATCAATTGTACCATTCAGCTTGGTGTCATTACTTTACTCAAAGAAGCCAAACTAAACCAGGTCAAACAAACATATTAAAAAAAAAAAAATTGTTGTTATTTAATCGAACAAATGATCAGTATGGAGCTTAGCTCAGCTCTAATACTCCCCGTTTTTCCCCTCTGAGGACCTTGAAAACTACTACTTCTGCCTTCAGCATACCAGGGAAGCACTTTGACCTGAAATCCTTGCTGTGAAACCTAAGTAAGCCAGAATCTCCTGTGTGAACTTTCCAGTCAAAAAAGCCAAACAGAGTGTGCTTTTGGGTCTTGAGTCTCCATTTCAACTGCTTATCTTCTGAATTTTTGCCAGGTTGCACATTTTTTTTTTCTCCTCACCTTTTTTTTCCCGTCTGCCAGATACAATTTATGTTCAGGACATTGAGATACAACCACTGTAAAACCTTTGTCCCTGTTATAAAGTCATGAGGCTGTTCTCAATGTTCAGCCAATGTAGTATCTTTCCACGATATACCAAGTTAAGCAGAAAATCTGCCTGAAAACATATGTATCTCTTAAATAGAATTTGAATCAGACCTTTGCTGTATGGTCTGTGCATAGTCCAAGTTACTGCAGTATTTCTCAGGATTCTTAATTCACTCCACATAACAAATATTAATGATGCAATACCCCATTTAGAAAGAATACCTGGAAGCACTTTTACACTCTAATTTTTAGGAACATACATCTGTTTCAAGAATAAAAAGCCAATCAATGCTTAATATGCTGATGTATTATATAATTGTTGTGATAAAAACAGTATGTAAGTGTGGAGGATCACTGTCTCCCAGAAGTCTCACTTGATACCTGATCAGCCATGCAGCCCAGATGTCCACATTTACTAGAGCTTGCCAGCATGTTACATATGAACCAGCTACCTATTTGAGAAACTGGTATTCAGAAAGGCAAAATAAATTCTTCCTCCAGCCTTTTAATGAACTTGTAACAGCAAGCAGTCTGAAGCTAAACTGAAATTTTCTGAGGAACAATTTGTGTGGCTGCTTCTTTGTTAAAGAATAAAATACAACTGAACCCTAACAAATTTCTTCTTCAGGGAAGTGCTAAGTTTTTCGGAGTGATAGGTGCTTTTATTGCTTCTTACAAGGCAGGTGTTGTACCCAGACAAATAACTCCATCAAGATATTTTTATTTTTTCTGTGAGCAGCAAGGGTAGAAATGTTAGTTTCCCTGATGAACAAATGGCAACGTCACTGTGTGTGTCTCATGAAAGATAGGTACAACAAATGCAGGAAGGAAAGACTGTAAACTGAGTCACAGAAACAAGAAATAATATTCATCTCCCCTACAATAAAGCTGAAGAAGAAAAGAATATTCAAGCAGATTTCTACCTGAATCAAACTATCAGTACAACCAAAATCAGCTGAATCAGGCTTCAGATAAATAGGGTGAATATACCATATTCAGATAAACACATGTGTGAATATACATCCAGGGCCTCAACTTTAAATTAATAAAGTCATAAGTGTATAGTATCATTTTACTTTAAAATCATTACTAAACCTTTATTATTTATTCCTATGAGTTACATTATCAATGCAAGATTTATAATTATTTTCAGTATTATTTGTACTTTTCTTCTACTTTGTCACTATACTTCATTTCTCCTGCATTTCTCGCTTAACTCCATTTTTCATTTCTGGGTTTTCTACTTTGCTGCTGCTTTTCTTTTGCCTGTGATGCAATAAGAAAATGTTCCAATGTTCACATGGATTTTTCACAGTTACTCTGAAAACAGGCTGTTCATCTCAAGAGCACAGGCAGAGACACTGTCAGAATTACAAACTTTTTTTTATATTACAAGAATTCTCCATTCTGTCGCTAATCCCTTTTTCAGGAAGGGTCTGACAACATGTTTGAATTTCACAAGTACTGCCAAAATTCTGGTTCAGTTAGAGGGGTTTTGGCTTTCTCCTCGTCCTAGATCAATCGACTCTCTCTTAACTCCCAGAATACTTTTAGCAGGTTCATTCCAAAATCTGCAGAATGTAGGTTCATTGAAAAGAGCTCTGCTTCAGAGCTGCTTGGTGAAATCCTTGTTTTTCACTTGCTACTAACAGTCTGATCTGCTGCTCGTGACGGTCACACCTTCACTCTCACAGCAAAGGGATCACTTTCACTGACTCCATCAGAAGTTATCTTCTCTTTTCCCTGATCTTGGTCTTATGGCCTGTTGGCTCAGTACCCTGGGCTAATGAAGGCACAGATAGATATTAGCTCTGCCCTGCCAGCTCTTGTATGTCTCCTAAAACATTATCCTGCCTTCATCAGTTCTGCTTTAGATTTTTATCTCCTCTTCTAATCTCAAGTGTGACTTCAATAGCATATGTGTTCAATGTTGTTAAGCTTTCAAAAACTTATTCCTTCATACCATCATTAATATTTGTCCTCAGTCCCACCTACTCCCTTCCTGTACCTGTTCTCAGGTGAGTTATGCTGATCACGTCCTGTAGTTTTCAGGTTAGAGCACTAGGTACTTCTACAGGACACTCCATTTATTCAATATGCATCCTGTGGAATGCAATGGAACATATGCAGTGAAGGAGAAACAGAAAAGAGAGATGGACTTGAATCCCCTCTGTTTTGTAGATGCTGATTCTTTGTCTTACCTGTCCATTCCCAATCACTGATGCACTGAAGAAAAGGAGCACATAAAGACTGGCAGTATTTTACGAAGTGCTTAGCTGACTTCTGTTCTTCAAGCAGAGGTTCCTCTTTCTGAAAATGTGTGCACAAAAAAGAAAGAGGCAACCTCTGTGTCTTACTTCTTACTAATGACTGCTCTAGGGAATAAAAGTAGCACAGCTGGTACTTCAGTGCACTTGAACTTCAGCAAGTTGTAAAGTCACATTCAATTGCTGCATCTGCCTTCTAACTTTTCAAAAAGCCAAACCTTCTTAATAGAAAAGACCATATCTTGGTCCTGTTGCTACAGTCCTTTTTTAGCTACATTCTTAACCTTTCCCAGGTTAAGTCTTTCCACTCAGATGTTTACAGGTTTTTTTTTCTCTGAGCTAGGTCTTAATGCCCCTTTTGAGTTCAACATTCTTTTAAGCATGTCTTGATTTTTATCCACTGCATTATCAGTACATTAACTATTCTTTCAAACAGTTTTCTTTTTGCAGACCAAGGCAGTGAATAAATAATGGATTTATCTAGAATATTAAAACTGTGCTCTAAATCTCTGAGTTAAATTAATTCCGATGTGCATGTTTATACTAAATGTATATTTACCTGTTGCAAGACCAACACCACAATGATTTCAGTTCTGATTCTGCAACATATAACTCCTTGATACATAGCAAAAAGAGCCTTTTATCTTTAAAACATTTAAAAATATTTTTTTTCATTTTTGTAATATTCTGTCTTATGCCAGAGAATTCCAACTGCCTTTTCTTCAAATTTAAAGTCAAGCTTCCCATCTCCTATGCTATTGAGAATTGGTCATTACGTATTGCATTTTCCTCTGAACAGGTCCAAACTTTCCTTAGAAAGTAGAGTGTAACACCTAGTAAAAGGTAAATTGCTGACAAAACACAGACAAAAAATAGCTGTGGGAATATATAAAGAACATATTGGAGGCAGAGTCCAAAGTGTTTTCAAGAAATGTAAAATTTACTCATAATGACGGTATATACAGATTTCGTTAAGAAACTTACAGTTTAGTATTGCTTTTTGTATATTTTTATACTTAAATTCAAATGGATGTGCTATACAATGGAAAAAACCCCACTACATTGCAGGAAAAGAAGAAAGACTCAGGAATAATTCTTAAGCATTGCTTTCTTTCTTCAGATTACCTTTGTGTTGAAGCTGACAGTTACAGTAAAAGAAGCCAAGTCTCTAATATGCTTCTGGTCCCAGCAGGCTTTTGACATTAACTTAAAAGGAATTTAAATAAATGTAAAACCAAGGAGGAAATAATAAAAGTAGAACATCTGATCCACTTTTGTGTAATTCCAGGTGGACACCAGTTTAATTCTATTAATGTCACTGCAGCTAGAATGGGACAAAATTGGACTAATGAAGCATTGAATCTGGTCTCTTAAAGCATATTACGTAAGGATTACACAACAACAACATAACATATTTTCTCTTCTAAAACAATGACTTGCACAGACTTTTCGTTAAATGTTCATGAGTGTTTTGAAGCACATTTGCTTCAAGTTTCTCTTCACTGTCAAGTGTATTTGACCTTCAGTCTTGTACACTGGTTTTCTAATTTTAAATGCACTGTCTTACACTTTGATACCAAGAACAAGCGTGATGTTGCTCCTGGTCTTCACTGAGATTAGAGGTCTTCACATACATGTATTTGGCATTGCAGGATTAGTACTTTCACAACCACATGCACAAATAACAATAATTCACAATAGACTTCTAGCATTTATGGAAAAAAAGTTTCAGGAAAACATTTTGTTTGGAAGTACAGGACAAATACCATTATATTAAGAAGAAGAGATTCTTCAAAGAGCTTAAGGACCAAGAAATCTGACTTGGCTTATCAGTAGTTGTAGTGCCTGGAACCAAAGACAAGAAGTGCTGCAAAAAGAATTCTGATTTTTAAATATGGTGACCATTGTCCCACCCTTTAGAAAACAATATTCTCAGCAATATAAATATACCCTCTTATGTCTCAGCAGTCACAGTTTAGACTTCTCTGTGTCGAAAAATTTGTTACGAAAAATCTGGTAGCTGTTTCAGCTATACAGGCAGGAGGTCTGGCATGATGGGCTTAGTACCACTGGCATTCTGGCAGATGTCCCTACCTGCTGTGGTTTTAACCCTGTAGTCAAGTTAGCCACGCAGTCTCTCTCACTCCCCTCCTTCTTTCCCTCCCCCCACTCCCAGAGGGATGGGGAGGAGAATCGAAAAGAATGTAACTCCCACTGGTTGAGATAAGAACAGTTTAGCAACTAAAGTATAACACAAATCACTACTGTTACCACCAATAATAATAATAATAATAAAGTAAATAACAAGGGAAGAGCATACAACACCTCACCACCAACCAATAACTCACCCCCACCCTGTGGTGAACCAGCCCTTCCAGGTAACTCCCAGTTACCTCCTGGGCATGAGGTGCTGTGGTAAGGAATACTTTTTTGGCTAGTTTGGGTCAAGTGTCCTGTCTCTGCTTCCTCCTGGCTTCCCCTCTTCCCTGGCAGAGCATGAGGCTCAGAAAGTCCTTGGTCAGACTAAACATTCTGACCAGCAACTAAAAACATCGGTTTTATCAGCGCTGTTCCCAGGTCAAAAGTCAAAACCACAGTGCTGCACCAGCTACTAAGAAGGAGAAAAAAAATGACTGCTACTGCTGAACCCAGGACACTACCCCACATAACACTGTCTAGAGACGAGGATTACAGCTGAGGTCCAAATCAAACTGCTAGCCCATGTGGAAAAAACTGCTGCTGTACAAAAGGAATTGAAGTAACCACAGATAACCAGCTGAGGAGAACTCCTACTGCAATGTTTGTACATGAAAGAAAAAAAGCTTTACCCAGTCTTTATTTAAAATAGGATATTAACAAATGCAATCTTTCTACTGCTCCTTATATATAAGAGATCTCCAGATATTGGGGTCTCTCTATAGTATCTCTCCATTTCACAAAAATTCACTGAGAAATCTAAAATGGTCAAAAAATCTTCCAGAAATTTTTCATAGCTTGAAAACTTCCAATTCCAACTTCCTTATTCTAAAAGTTAGCAACTGATTTGGATGTTAAGGCCTGCAGCTGTAGTTTAAGTAGTCTAGAAATAGACAATAAAGGATCTCCTAGAGGCATCCAACACTTTCTGCTAATAGAAGTGGTAGAAAATTTCTACCAATAAAAATTTCTGCAAGTTACTTTTCTCATTTGATGTAGAAAGGCGGCTAGGTAAACTTGTTAGTATCAGTGGAACGGTGACACAGATGAGAACTGCTGCTCACTAGTAGGGCTGTGACTTCAAGCTGAAGTGAACGGGTGACTTCAGGTGAGTCACCATCGTAGCTCTTGCTAACAGAGCTATCACCTCATGGTAGGCATAGTTGAAGAAACACTGTAACAAAAATAGCTACAGTAGGTCATCAACAATATTATTCTGCAGGTAAGAAGTTAACCTTTTTTTTTTTAACCTTAATTTGGAAGTAAACTACTAGGTTAGATGTTGTCAATCACACTGAGATTTGCTGGAATATAAAGAAAAAATTATAAAGCAATTGAAAAGATCAGTTAAGAATCTGGAAGGCACATCCCAGGAGGACTGAAAACAGAATTCATCATTAAAGGCAATATATTTGCACCCAGCTGTAGCATTAATTTTCTCTTACTGGAGAGAAACAAACAAACCAATCCTATTTTCAGGTTAGACAGTTAAAATCATCAAATAGTCAGTATTATCTGTCTTCTCTTATCCTTGTTCAAATCTTGTAAATACTTTCTTAAGAACATAACGTGTTTCAGCTTTCTGTCTGTAGTGTGCAACAGTTAAACATCCCATATTCTTTGCTGAGGAATACTTTTCCTATTCTAAGCATTCTAGCAACTCTCAGTGAGAAATGCTGATTTTTCCATTCACAAATTCTTCAAGATTTGGAATACAGATTCACAACATAAGACTGAGGAGGTTTCCAGTTAAGAAGCCGTAGAGTGTGCTGTTTGCTAATTGTGATGTGGAAGACTGTTAAACAACACTATCACAGGTTGCTAAGCCCAAGATGAGAACATACTGATTATGTGTCTGTTAAAAAGCAAAGCTGCCATTTAATCCAGCAACAGAGTAAAATATTGGTTTTATGTTATCAACACAAAACTTTTGGGTAAAAGTTGAATTAAACAGGGGATGGGAATTGTCATTTCACATAATCATCTGTAGATTTTTAATAGCTTTGAATATTCTTTAGTGTTAGTTGCCTGTTGTAACATAAAGAGTTTTAGTGAACATAAGCAAATTCCTACTCAACTACGGCAGATACCCAACCCTTATAATAATTTTACTTCTGACTTCTAATAGATATAAATTATCCTTTACACAGTTGAAACCCACTCTTCCTTTCAGCAAAGCCTTGCTTCCAAATCTGGTCTCCAACAGAGCTGATTAGCAATAATGAAGTAAGCAGATTTACTTTTATTATGCTGCTTAATATTTTTAAATCTGCATCTTCCCCCAATAACAATTGTTAAAATAGTGAAAGTTTAATTTTCAAAGTAACTTTTGACATTCTTCTTCAAATTTTCCCCAGCTGGAAAAATTCTCAGCATAACAAGGGAAAGCTTGATGGTGACACGACTGAATATCCAAGAAGAAATATATTCATTTTAGTGATGTTACTATATCATATTTCATAACATAGTATTCAAAGTACAAGTTTTAATTAGCCCTACCATCCCTCTTGTGATATTATTATAATGTTTTTACACAAAAAAAAGACAGAAAATTAATTAATCCAAAGTCATAAAAAACTGAATGCTTGAAGCAGCATTGTAATTCCTGAGCACCCTCACTCCTTACCCTCTGCTCTTCTTCCATGACAGCCTTAATTTTATAAATTATTGCATAATTGGAGGGGTATTACATTTCCAGTTGTTTACTTTTGAGTGAGGTCATAAAAATTTAAACATATTTTTGCTTTAAATATCTCAAATTAACATTTGCTTTTTTGCTTTATGAATAGAGCAAGTTTCTGAATTCCCTAGAGTTCCCTGTAATATTCTGAAAGGAGACGTGACAGAGGAAACTTTGGCTGTTAGTCAATTAATTAGGTACAATAAAGTTTATTATCCTTTTAATTCTATTCCCTTAATTCTGCTTGACTTCTGTCTCCACCTATACTCATCAGCACTTAAGCCAAAGGCCTGCATGATGCTAACCAGGATGCTCTACATAGCTGTGCATAGTTTAGACATAAAATGTCCAACAAGTAAGAGCATCCTCCTGGCTTGGTAATTGACCTGAAACTTAGTTGAATTAATAACAGCATATGGTGAAAAAACTAATCCCACAGGAACTAGCACTGCAATGAAAGCCAGTAGGATTTACTGCAGTTTCTGAAAAAAAGTAATTTTACAGACCTCAGGAAAAGATGTATCCAAGTTCAGCAGCCTGAAATCATATGTATATAGACAGAAAGTGATTTTAATTAGCAGGCTAGTTATTAAAAATTCATGGTGAAAGCAATACTAATAACATTTCAAACCTGAGGGCTTTTTTGCTTTTTAACATAACAGATACTCTAATGGCATAGGGTTTTCTTTCATATCAAATTTTCATGCTAAATATGCTTGAAAACCTCTCCCAAACAATATTCACCAGTTAATAACCAATTTGAAAAAGGTGATATTAAAATTTAATTCTGCTTTTTGCTATACACTCTTTAATGCACACAGAAATGAACAGCATTTATATGGAGTGAAATCTGTCTCCCCTGTCTTCCCTCAAAATCTCTATTTTCTACAGAGTTGTGAAGATTGACAAGTTTTGGCATTTCTGGGTCAACATCACTTCATCTGGTGCGATTTTTGCCTATTGCTGTCTTTATTGGGAACATTCTTGTCTTTCTGCATACTTTATTTATTGTGAAATAGAAATGTCAGCTTGAACTTTGCCCCTGCCTTGCTGTAGACCTAATCTGGTAACACCTTGTCATACAGGAACCTGATAAACAGCTCTGTGCTTCCTTGGCCTCTCAAGCCTGCCTGGTGCTGGCTGCATCAATGCATCCATGGTGGGATGCTTGGCAGGCAACAGTTCTGGAGACCCATTTTAGCCCTGTCACAGGTACATTGTGGTCTGCCAGCATCTGTAGTTGTGGTATAGATTTAAGTTAGATTACATTAGATATTAGGAAGAAAATCTTCATTATGAGAGTGGGGAGGCACTGGAAGAGGTTGCTCAGGGAAATAGTAGCTGCCATCCTTTGCAGTGTTCAAGGCCAGGTTGGATGGAGCTGTAAACAATCTGCTCTAGTGGCAGGTATCCCTGCCTATTGCAGGTGGTTGGAATTCAATGGTATTTAAGGTCCCTTCCAACCCAAACCATTCTGTGATTCTATGATTTTATGATTCTATGTACCTGAGCAGATTTGAAGTCAACTGCCACATCACTTTTAGACATGAGATTTGTTTTCCCACATGTGTGATTTAAAGCTTGAAATTCCATTGTAATGTCTACACTCTAACTACTGATCATAACCATTTTCTAGGAATGGTAAGATCCTCCAAGAACAAATGCAGAAGAAACCAGCTTCCTCTCCTGAGATTTCTTGGACTGTTTTTTGACTTCTGACTTTTTGTTTTGATACAAAGCCATACTGCTTGGTGGAAGTTTATAAAACATTTAAAGCCCAGCAGATTCCATATATATATTCTTTGTATTTATTTTTTTGTGTGTACATACATATATATATATGCAGTATATATTCTATGAGTATTTTCAGAATCCTTTCTGCAGTATTCCTTATGTATAACTTCTTGTGAAGGGAACTGTGGAAACTTAGTTAAACCACTTTTACTTTAGGTAAAACGCTTAATTGCTCTACAGTCATCAATAGCAATGACAACTTTCATCTAGAACTAGTCAAAAATATAAACAACTTTCTGTGAGAAATATCAAACAATTCTTTTTGTTTTGTTTTTCAATTTGCACTGTATTTTTGTCAGCAATATAAAAAAATTATTTCAAGCTGCACAGCTACTTGCTTTCTTCTTACCACAAACCAAATAGATATTGAGGGATATACGGATAGCTTTTCCTTAGAGAATTACATTGGAATAAACAAATATCCTCTGAAGAGTTGTCTTCCTTTAGTCATCTTCCTTTCAAAACCAATAAAAATAAAACTACTTCAGTGATAATTTTTTCCCATTACTTGAATTTTTTCTCTTTTAAAAAGCCTTTGTTAAAATTTCAGAACATATGCAACTCATTTTCAAATAGATTTCTGATAATTAAAAAGACGTGTTGCTGATTATTAGCATAATGAACTTAACATACACAAGAGGAAAAAAAAAAAGAAAATAAAAGAGAGATTGCAGCAATCAGAATCAAGGAAAGGGAAATGATGAGGTCACAGAAAGTGGAATAGAAATGTAAGAGAAAGGTTTCCCTTTGGGGGTGTTTTAGTTGTGTTTTTGGTTTGGGTTTGGGTTGTTTTGGTGCTGTTTTGAGAACGGGAAGGAAACAGGAAGGCAAGGCAAGGCAAGGCAAGGCAAGGCAAGGCAAGGCAAGGCAAGGCAAGGCAAGGCAAGGCAAGGCAAGGCAAAGCAAGGCAAGGCAAAGCAAGGCAAGGCAAGGCAAAGGAAGGGAAAGCAAGGGAAGGGAAGGGAAGGGAAGGGAAGGGAAGGGAAGGGAAGGGAAGGGAAGGGAAGGGAAGGGAAGGGAAGGGAAGGGAAGGGAAGGGAAGGGAAGGGAAGGGAAGGGAAGGGAAGGGAGGGGAGGGGAGGGGAGGGGAAGGGAAGGGAAGGGAAGGGAAGGGAAGGGAAGGGAAGGGAAGGGAAGGGAAGGGAAGGGAAGGGAAGGGAAGGGAAGGGAAGGGAAGGGAAGGGAAGGGAAGGGAAGGGAAGGGAAGGGAAGGGAAGGGAAGGGAAGGGAAGGGAAGGGAAGGGAGGGGAGGGGAGGGGAGGGGAGGGGAGGGGAAGGGAAGGGAAGGGAAGGGAAGGGAAGGGAAGGGAAGGGAAGGGAGGGGAGGGGAGGGGAGGGGAGGGGAGGGGAGGGGAGGGGAAGGGAAGGGAAGGGAAGGGAAGGGAAGGGAAGGGAAGGGAAGGGAAGGGAAGGGAAGGGAAGGGAAGGGAAGGGAAGGGAAGGGAAGGGAAGGGAAGGGAAGGGAAGGGAAGGGAAGGGAAGGGAAGGGAAGGGAAGGGAAGGGAAGGGAAGGGAAGGGAAGGGAAGGGAAGGGAAGGGAAGGGAAGGCAAGGGAAGGCAAGGGAAGGGAAGGGAAGGGAAGGCAAGGGAAGGCAAGGGAAGGCAAGGCAAGGGAAGGCAAGGGAAGGCAAGGGAAGGCAAGGGAAGGCAAGGCAAGGCAAGGCAAGGCAAGGGAAGGCAAGGCAAGGCAAGGCAAGGCAAGAGAAGGGAAGCTAAAGGGAAGGCAAGAGAAGGGAAGCTAAAGGGAAGGGAAACAAAAAAACAATGCATAGCATACATAGATTTATGAACACAAAATAAAACACAATGGAACATACATATGTATGTACACACAAGCATGTATAAAGACATTAACAGTATTAGAAATCCAATGCCCCAAAACCCATCCAACAAAAAATGCTACACCATTAAGTTGCACATCAGCTTTGCCGGAGGTAGATCTTTTAGCAATACGATTTTTCAGTAGTTATTAGGCTCCACATAGCTAGATCAAAACTTCTCTCTAAGCCAAAGAATAAACCTGAATTTTCTCACATCCAGGCAAATTGAACAATGCAAAATCTTTGGTAAAGAAAAAACTATTTTTATACAGAAAACTACTATTTAAAACTATACTTTTTCAAGAGAGAGCTTGACAGAACTTGCTCAGATCAGGTCTGATAGGACAAGAAGTCCTTTAGAAATGAAAAACAGTTCTTTGCATCTCAATGGATACATGTCTAAGCCTAAAACTGATAGTCATAATAGTAATGAAAACAAGATTAAAAAAAATATTGCAAACATGGAGAAATAACTTGGCAGACATCAGATTGTGAGGAGCAGCAGAAAGGTTCAAAAATAAACACAAGCAGAATATAAAAACATGTTTTATAGTAGTTATGTTATTCAAACAGTGGTGGGAATGCAGCAATTGAATATTTCTGATGTTTATATTTATTGACTATTAAGGCAAGACAAACAGATATATCATCATCAAGGCACATTCACCACATGACTCACCTTATAAGTGTCTGTTAAATATTGAGAAAGGTAGTACCCATTCTAAAAGAAAAGGTGACGTTTTCATTTGAGAGTGTGTAAGCAGCTTACTACCATCACCAGCAATGCAGCAATGAAATGCTTACATTGGTCTAAATGGCTAAATAAAGCTGCTTGCTGAGCATTAATATTGACAAAACTTAATAAGCCAAAAGAAGAAAAAAAGTTTGTTTGTTTGATCGATTTTTATTTTTACAAAGCATATAACAAACTACAGTTTTCTTTACCTTTCATATTTATTCCAGAAATATCAGGTTAAAGGACAAAACTAGTATTAAAATAAATTTTCTGGAGTTTAACATCTGTTGTGTTAAGGGATGTTAACAGCACGGCCACCTGCTCCTGACTCTCCATCCCCTGACCAGGTGCCAGGTTCAGCCAGTCTCAAAGCTGCACATGTAGCCCAGAGACACGCACACAAGGGACATGGACACAGATGGTCACACAGATTGACGCAGACAAGTTGTTGCCTTCAGCAACACCCAGACACAGAACTCACATAAAACCCAAACACAGATGGCCTTGCTCCCTTGTTCTTCTGTAGTTTGTTGACAGCCCATAAAGTAGTATGAGTGGCAAGGTTTGTTTCATAGAATCGTAGAATAGTTAGGGTTGGAAGGGACCTTAAGATCATCTAGTTCCAACCCCCCTTTTTGTCATTGTTTCTTGTCATTGTATCCATGTTTGTTTTGTCAGGTCTGTTTCTCCACAAATTTTTATTCTGGTTCCCTATTTTTGCCCTTATTTTCCCAATTGACAGGGTTCCCTATCAGATAACCTTGTTGCAATAAGCAACTTCAGATTAATTCACACTGTCATTAATGAGCGTGATTGACCAAGCTTAATTCTTGTCCATGTCTCCTTCATCATTTGCCTGTCAGGTATGTGCCCCTGTATGTTCTTGTTTCCGGGCACAGCTTCACATACTGTCACTCTAATCCTTAGCATGACACAAGCTGGGAATTTGTTACGCTGTCAAATATCTGCACTATTCTGGAACTCTGCCTTCTTGACTATAAATGAAGCACAGGTGTGCTAGATGCACAAACCAAAATGTGCCTGTGTTGTATTCTGGTACTAAGTCCAGGGAACATTATTTCCTCTGTAGTAGATGTAATATTCAGAAAGATTGAATATCATTAGGTTAGAATGATATTAATATGCACATCCTGGCCTAGCTCCTGCATTGCAATATATCCACAAAGAGTCACTGATGGAGTATATCTCGCCAGACATTTACACACTTCCTTGGAGCTGTGCAGTGGCACAACAAGATGCAACAGAGAAAAGGTAGAGCAAGGGATATTCTGGTAATATATTAGAAGTAAAAGCTTGATTGGATAAGGCCCTGGACAGCCATATCTCAGCTGACACAGCTTTGGGTGAGGGATTGGACCATGCACAATCAGAAGTCTCTTCTAAGCTAAAATGTTGTTTGATTATGCCTGATTCTATCTTTTTTTAGAATTTATGGCACATTGAGGTTTTTTTGACATTGTCTTGTTCATGCTCCACGCTAGAAAAGACTGTTAAACAGCTTATCCTGTAATTTACTGGCTGATGTTTAAATGGCTGATTCTCTCCATCAGTCTCAGTAGCTGCCATAGGCATTCACAACTTAGAATGTCTTTCTCCTGTAAATGTTGAGGAGTAAACACATTCACAAATCATAAAGCTCTGTGTGTTACACAAACAAAACTGAAAATAAAATAATTGTTCAGGGGCCATAGGCATTACTAATGCCACTATGAAACTACATGATTTCTATTAAATAGCCTATGGTCTTAGTGCTTATTCATCCACTGTTTATAGCCCAAATATTTACTATTGTTCCTTTCAAAAGTAACTTCTCTGGTTTACATATAGTTAATCTGCATGTAGTAGTAGTATGAGGCACACAGTAACCTCATAAGCAAAGCCATGTTGTGTTCTGGAGTTTAAATAGTAGATACAAACAAAGGCATACTTATGAAACAGATTTCTAATATTATCCAAGGAATTACGAAAGTGGGTCATTAAATCACACACAAATAGAAAGAAGGAGAGGTATAAATATTAAAGCAATAATTTGTTATGTGGAATTGCTAAGCAAGTATGCTCTCTGAGCAGATTTCTATCAATAAACCTGCAGTAACCCACTGGCATTTACTTTCCCATATGCTGTCAATATTTTTTTAACCTTCTTTTTTTTTATGGTATTAATTATTCTCTTGACTGTAGGGACTGGAAACCACAGACAAAACGCACTGTAAATTAAAGTAAGCATTATGTAACAAATTAACTAAGACAAGGAGACAAAAAAACCCAAGATGTTTTATCTAATTCCATGTGGCAGGGTGAGAATTTTGATCCCTGGCATTTCCAGTACCAAGTTAAAGAAGCTATGCAAGACCTTTATTTCTTTAGAAAAGAAACCAAAGAAGAGATGATTCCTATGGTTATTCTTCTTGTGCCTCTTTAGGCCATCATTCAGGAGAGGAGAGGGAGAGATGATTCATGACTGCTATTTGGAAAAAGGTGTAACATCTCAGGTACACTATTCAACAATAGTTGAGAGGGAGCAGCAGACAGGTAGTAACAGCTCTAAGAGGAAAATCACAAGATACCTAGACACACTATGAAATCCTACTTTTTATCCTTAATTCCTACTTCTTATAACACCCATATTGAAACATAAAATTAAACTTGAAATCTATTTCTGTGAAAATCTAGGCAATATAGGAGAAATCCTGAAATCAATGCAGAATTTTTTCAACATGGCTTCTGTTAAGACCTTTCTTTCTTAACTATTTCTATATTTCTTCCACCTGTCAAAAAATATTCAAATTAACACACAGCTTCATCTCTTTCATGACATTCCTCTGAACATACAGAGCTCATCTTTATCACTTTCTAGGTTAACAATATTTTGGGTTTTCAGTTTATAAAAGTGTACATCATTAGTGAATAATAATACAAACACCATACCCCCCAACCCCAACTATTTGGTTTAATCTAAAAACATTTAAAAAAAGGAAAAAAATTCACATAAGGCAGTCAACCCAACATATGTTACAATAAAACAATGTTAGGTGAAAATACATTTGACTATAAGAAGGATTTTATTAATGCTCTGTGTTAAATACAGACTTTTAATTAAGAAATTCATTTTGAGAAACAGTACAGAAACCTAAAATTTTGCATACATGTTGAGTGTTTCATAGAAACTCTAGGTGTTTACGTGCTCAGTGTCCACCCTCCTCTGTCGGCTACTATCCCTTTTCACATCATAACACCCACTTAAAAACCGGGTTTCCAGTTTAATTAAGGAACTGCAATTCTGTAACAAAACCCACAGCATTCAGAAATATTCAATTCATAGAATGGCAACACACATGTCCCTAAGAATTTTAGTTTTACTGTACCAGTACAGAAGATAAAGGTAGCATGTTTTCTTAAAGTGTTTATTTATTTTTTATGGATTTTAAAAGCTGTGGAAAAATTGGAAACTTTTCACAGCAATTAATTTCGTGAAAGAAAAGTTTCTACAGTAAATGTTTACACTTTATATACATTGGTACTGTTCTTTTAAATACACAGGTGAGAAGTAGCATGCCAAAAGTCTGACTGCTGAATTACATTTTTGGGGAGAACCCATAATTATGGCCTTCCTTTTCATTAATAACTACATGTTAAATGAAAGCAAAAAAAAAAAAAAAAAAAAAAAAAAAAGTGAGTCCTATATATAATGTAGATTAATTTAGCTCTAGATCTCTTTTATTTTTCAGCATTTAACAATGACAAGACTCCTACACAGTTGTGACTATAAACTTTCAATAATTTTGTTTAATTGCCTACTTTCTACATTAAGTAGAAGTTGTCATTATTTGCATACTGTGACTTCCTTTCAAGGTTATTTTTGGGATATGGAATTAAAGAAGTGTCTGAACACACAAACCGCCTTGATATTTCACACTGATGTGAATTAATGAATCTTCAACAACTGGAAATTTAGTATGTTCAGAATTGAATGTAAATGCTAAATAGTTGTTCAGTAGAATACTAACACATTTCTTCTCTCCATCCACCTCCCCTTTACCCTTCTCTTTTGCTAGAACAATATAGTAATTACCAGTCACTTGAAGACTTTGGGAAAAATTAGCTGCTGGTTAATGGACCTTTAAGCGCCTTAACATGCTCAAATTAGTGATAATATGGTTCTGTTTAGTAATGACAGTACCCATATGTCCATATATTGCAAGAAGTATGTCCATAATGAAATAGATGATATTTTATCCGCAAGCAATCAGAAGATGCAATAAGAGGGTAAGACACTGAAATAGTTTTTTAATTAGATACTTGTGGGGATTTCCTCTTCACACTCTAATTTTAAATTATTCAGCATTAGATTGTCCGCCCTTCATATTCCTGAGATTTTACTCATGAAAATGATCTTATTTCCGTAGTTTGTTGGTTTTTTGGGTTTTTTTTTGGGGGGGGGGGAGGGGAAGGAAGGAGGCAAACAAACAAAAAAAAAAAAAACCAAAACACCGAAGACATTTAAACCAAATAAAATCCAAACAAAAAACTTGCTAGCTCAAATATTATTGTCTCAAATATTCTAATTATTGAATTACGAAGCTGAATTTAAGTGAGAAAATATAGCTGCACTTTATAGTGATTAGCAAGAACTTAAGACTAAACATTATGAACATTACTGTTCAGAATGTATACTTCTAAACCAATGATATTTAATCTTACTATGGGAAAATATGCAACAATTCCGTTTTAGCATCCTGTCAAATAGCCCACTGATGATGAACTGAAGTTTTTCATTGTGATCCAATGACTGGATTCTCCAGCTACTTGCTAATTAAGAATTATTGTTTGCTGCTTCCATGTTAGAACTTAATGTTATGGGACTCATTCTGTTTAATATCTTTGTCAATGACCTGGATGAGAGGATCAAATAAACCCTCAGTAAATCTGCAGACAACACAGAGCTGGGCAAGATTGTCCATCAGCTTGAGGGTAGGAAGGCTCTAAAGAGGGATAAGGGCCAAGGCCAGTTGCATAAGGTTCAACAAAGCAAAGTGCCAGATCCTGCACTTTGGTCACAACAACTCTGTGCAACGCTACCAGTTTGGGGAAGTTGCCCAGTGAAAAAGGATTTAGGAGTGTTGGTCAACAGCCAGCTAGCTGACTATGAGCGAGCAGTGTGCCCAGGTAGCCAAGAAGGCCAATAGCGTCTATTATATGTATAAAAAAAAAAAAAAAAAAGAGTAAAAAGAGAAGATGTTTCTTTAAATACCATAATTAACCAGCTGATAGGTACTCAAATTTAAACCAAATTTGCTATTTAATCACAGGAATCAAAACTGAATCTAGAGGAAAAAAATGCAGAAAGATCTATTTATTCCTGCTTTCTGGGACAGCACATATCTCCTGCTGTGCCCTAACTACAATCTCTGTTGAAAGTGGAATCCTAAAGCAAGTTATGTTACCCTGCACATATTACACAATCTACTTCTTCCTGCCAGTAGAGAATTTTGTCAGGCTTTGTTGAAAGTCATGCTCACATTAATTTAAGATTGTTTTGCATCTTGTATTATATTTAGTAATGATGAAGTTCAGTGAGTTTTTAATTAATTCCTGAAACAATATTGTATGCATAAAGAAACAGAAGCTACTATCTTTATGGTCTTTCAAAATCATGTTAATTAATACAAAATGACCTAACATGAAGATATCTAAAGAAACCATAAACAAACAAAAAAAAAAAAAAAAAAAAAAAAAGAAAATGTAGTCATTTTTAGAAAGAACTTATTGTAATAAACCTAAATGTTTAATTTACTGATCAAGTAAAGTTTGTGTATTATATGGCTATAGGTTTTTGTAATGTTGATATTGAGTGAATGTAATTCTTGTCTTGTCAGCAGCCAGGAACTCCTTGTGACCTCTGTGCTTTGTGTGAAATGCATAGAAATGATCATGGTGTTTGCTTGTGAAAGGGAAGAAACAAAGGAGTAATTCCTCTGTGATCATTTCGAATGATAAAACAGTAGGGGTGCCTTTTTGCTTTGTGCAACTGCTTGAGTACTTTTGGGAAGGTGGGTTGGATAACCCAAGGGACACATCCTGTTATAGGATGTGGTGAAAACTATGCATTAAATAGATAGCCCTATGAGGAATGGGACTGATGGCGGTTAAGCTTGTGATAAACATCTTCCTAAGCTTCAATAAGAAAGTTTCTCAACTGGAAAAAGACCCCAGCAATCAAGACAGGAACAATGGAAAGGAGCCACGTCGACATAAAGGAGAAGACAGGATTAGCTAAAACCCAGGACTACAACAGTATAAGAAACTGGGTCCCAGGGACCCCGGTGTGCGTCCTTGGTGGAGCGGAGACTCCCCTGCGCACCCAGAGCTGCTTGTTTATTGCCTCTTACCCTTAATCAATCTGAATAAAATATTTGGAATCAGTCGTGGCTAAGACTGAATTTTTATAACATTATCAAAAGCAGGCACACAAAATTGCTAGACACAAAATACAGCACAGCGCTGGCAATGAGGTAGTCAGAACAGACTTCTGAAGGATATTAAGGCAGATAAAAGCTAATATAGAAACACATAAGGAAAAAATCTGTAAAAAATCCATGGAAATTATTTCAAGGAGGACATACATAATCATTTTTCTGATCAAGAATAAGCAAGAGAAAGTAAGTGAAAAGTATTTCCAGCCAAAGTTTTAAATTAGTCACACTATCTAGTCATATTTTTTTCACTTTACTTACATAAAAGGAAACTATAAGATCCCAGATTATTCTTTTCTCTAACCCCTTTTCTTTACAACCACGTTATCCTCATCCACTTACATTCTAGTGTGTTTCAAGTCAAGTTTGTAAGAGCAAGCCTAAACACAGGTCACAGACACACTGATCTCTCTGTCAGATTAGTTCCTGTTAGAAAAACAGTAAGAGCACAGGAAAAGGAACAAATGCCCACATTCAAATTTCAGCTGTGTAGCACTGGGGATTTCAGGAATAAGAGTTCAGTTCCCTCCTCCTGTCAACTTACTAACCTTCCCAAATGCAAACACAGCCTACTCCAAAGCTGAATCCACACTAGTTTGCAAAAAGCAGCAGAAATAAGTGCTAGCTCCTTACTGCAAAGTGAATTTGTTTAAATCTTTTCTACTCAGAATTATTCCTGGGTGCCAAGTGCTGGCTGCTGGCATTTAAATGCTTCCCTGAGTAGCCACCAGTTGACATGCACTATGTACATGAATACATTCCTGAAAGTAACACACACAGACTTAATTTAGCTCTTTGAGTTTGTTTGAGTTTCATAGTGAGAGGAGGTACAAAAGCATAAAATGTAATCAGTTCTAAGAAACCTTAAATTTAATGGCTTAGTAATAGAAAATAACTGAGGTGCTTGAAGGTAGTTGTCATAGATTTAGGTCCTTATGACCTTAGTACAAAAAAGTGCAAGAAAAACAGAATAGAAAAACAGGACCTGGGGCTAGGGAGCATCTGAGACTAGCAGATATCCGGGATGGCAGCAGTTAAACTAACTGATAGGTAGAAGGACAGGATGATTGCTATGTTTGTAGTGTTAATGAGCCCATCAAGCTGGTGTAAACATCTACTGTGGAGTATGGGGACTAGCAGATGTCCAGGGTGGGAGTAGTTAAACTAACTGATAAGTAGAAGGACAGGATTATTGCTATGTTTGTAATTTTAATTAAGCTGGTGCTTCAAAAACTGCCAGAAGTTATGAAGATTGTTGGAATGATACAGGGGGCTTGATATAAGAAACGCTAGCGCCTGGAAGGCTGTGGAATTTAGGGGCCCCACTAAACATAAATTGCCTTCTACATACCATTCTTCTGCCCATCCTTCTTATCAGTTGACCCATCCTCCTTACCATTCTTCTCCTTCTCCTTACCACATCTACATATCAGTTGGCCCATTCTACCATTCCTTCTCATTCTTCTCTACTTATTAGTTAATCCAAAGACAGACAGATAGGGCTGGTTTCAGCTACTTGTGTAATCACTGGGGCATCCAGATGTGACAAAGGTGAAAAGTTTAAGAAGAGGAAGACTCGTTTACTTCATCTTGAAGACCCCTACCCACAAGAGGAAGACTCATTTACTTCATCCTGAGACCCTCACCCATGACCACGGGGAGGCACTGCGCATGTGCAAAGGACTTTTTAGCTCGTTATAATACGAAGCAGGGATAGATCATGAATATGTACAGGCGTGTAACTTTGGAGAATAAATGTAGCGGGAAACGACACTGAGGTGTGCATACTTTGGAGGAGCGATCCCGATGCACCTCAGCGCTGAATAAAAGCATACCTACTTTACAACTTTTACGAGTTGTGGAGTCTCTCCGCGTATCAGGAAGAAGTAAACGACTCTCAAAGACCACCACCACATTTTTTGTATGCATGCAGGAAACTTTCTGGAAAATGATGTAATTCATGTGGAGCCTCATGAATATGTATGTATGCCCAGTGACTAAATAAGGATGGCTTCTGTAGCAATATGGGGATACACGTTAGGAGGAGCTATCTCCCATGTATCCCGGTGCCGCAACAAAGTATACCTGTTTGTCAACTTGAAAACTTTGTTGGTGAGTTTGCTCCTGGAGTTTTTTCTGAATCAATAGCTTAAACCAAATCCTTCAAAGGTTGTTTAAATCTTCTTTTAAAAGCTCCTAATGTAAGCTTTACTTTAGGCTACAACTCCTCGAATTCATGAGCTTATATCAGAGTGGAGCAGTGGAATACTCAAAGAAATTTATGAAATATTAATTTTATAGTGCAAAATCTCAGAAATCACAAAACTGATTTAAATTTAACAGTGCAGTTTCTGAGACCTTCAGATTCATACAAGTCCAGCTATAGTAGATTTCACCCATCACAGTGTTCAGTTAATTTACCTTATCATAAATCCGAGCCTTTTCAACAAGGCCTGTAGCTGACCTTGCTTTGATTTTAAGTTTTACTTAAGTTTGTTGCTATCCATTAAATTGCTAAACCTTTTTCTTCAATTCATTTATTTCACTTTTTCCTCCATCTTATTCATTTCAGAAAATGGCTACAGGACTCTTTTAATATCTGCAGAGATAGAATTCATTAATAATTTGATTTGACCTTTTAAGAGGATTATATCAACACTATATCAACATTTACAGTTCATTTGGGGGTTGTCACCAGAGCTTATATAATAGAAAAGCACTATTTACCTATTAGACCTTCATGCAGTAAGAGAAATGTAGTGTGGCTGAAAGTTAATGTCTGTGTGGTGGATCATGTAAGAGTGAAGAATGAAAGGGATTCCAAATCTGTTACAGAGTACTAAACCTTTAAGAAACAGTGTCGTGGTTTAAACCCCGTCATCAAGTTAGTCACACAGTCCACTCCCTGCCCCTGCCTTTCTTCCCCCCCTCTCCGGCTCCTGGAGGGACAGGGAGGAGAATGAAAAGAATGTAACTCTCACCGGTTGAGATAAGAGCAGTCCAGTAACTAAGGTATAACACAAATCACTACTACTATTATCAATAATAATAATGATAAGGGAAATAACAAGGGAAGAGAATACAATACCACCTGTCAAAAACCAGCCCGAGCAAACAGTGAGCCAGCCCTTCCAGGTAACTCCCAGTTACATCCGGGGCATTGTGTGCTGTGATATGGAATATTTCTTTGGCTAGTTTGGGTCAGGTGTCCCATCTCTGCTTCCTCTCAGCTTCCCTTCCTCCATGGCAGAGCATGAGACTCACAAAGTCCTTGGTCAGACTAAACATTTGAGCAGTAACTAAAAACATCGGTGTTATCAGCGCTGTTCCCAGGCTGAAAGTCAAAAACATAGCGCTGCACCAGCCACCAAGAAGGAGAAAAAACGATGGCTACTGCTGAACGCAGGACAAACAGACATCTCTCTGACATGTTAACAGTGACTTTGAAGAATCATATTCTCTCACTGATGTTTAATGAGAATTATGTAAGAGTTTTAATAGATAATTCTGCTTAAGCTTTTTACTTTGCATATATGGTTATAGCAATAAATACTGATTGTACTAGTGTTCTTAGGATAATAGCTTCACAAGCACACCACATTAAAGATTCTATTAATACTGTTAGCAAAGTTTGGGAATAAGAAATTCCTGTAGAATTTAGAAACAGGCCCACACAACCTTTCTACTTTACAGCATTGTAAATTATCTGGATCCTAGATAATTTTCTTTTCCACTCTTCCAGGTATACAATAAACGTTTTGCCAATAAACACATTAAATATTAATTTTTTATTGTTTTCCTTCAAGTAGTCCAATGACAATTTACTATTTATAAATTAAATTACATCACTGAGAAATACTGGCAACACTTGCGTTTTTTCAGGATGGTCTGTCAATTGCTATGTATTTCTGCTTTGTCCATTAGTATGATACTTCTGTGTGCTGCAGTTGATTCCCAAAGTCTCTTCTAATGCAATGATGTAGAAAATCATCTTCTGTAAGTCTGATGAATGCCAGGTATGGTCAGATGCTCTATTACGAGCAATCCCCTAACATTTTCTTCTGAGCTGGAAGTAGAGGTTAAACCTTATACTGCTAATTCATCTACCATGCAGATTGCAAGGTTGAACAAAGCACGAGTTAACTCTCAGCTGCAATCCTGGGGGCTGTCTGGGGCAATTAAGAGGTGTATGTGGTTGTGTGACAATGCAATCCCTCGGATGCTATAAGGGGATGCCTTGTGAATTAACAGCCTAGTTCTTGCTTTCTTCACAACTATTCCTCCTATCTTCTTTTCCTTATCTCTCTTTTTATGCTGCCATTATACTTTAAAACCCTATTTTATTTACAGGAGCAGTGACACCCCCACCACATTTGTAACAAACTTTCCACTTGAAGCTTCTTACAAGGCAGTGTGACAGCAGCCAGTAATGTTGCCTACTACAATCTGTTGTGCTGAGCTTACTATCAGATTTTCTTTGAGCAGTTGAGGTCAGCACCTTCTTTAAAATAAATTAATGGATAACGAAGTAAAACACTTTATGGGAACAACTACAAAGCCTGAAATTGAGGTATCTGATGTTCCAATGACAACTGCAATGCTAACATTGTATTGGTCAGAAATCAGAATCAGAAAACCTGTCACAAGTTTCCAATGAACCTGCACCTGCAGGGATTTTCACCCTGGACTACTGGAGCGAAAACCCCATCTAGATAGATGTGAAACTGCTGGGATCACAGTCGTATTTGTTCATCTGCCTCCAGGAGAGCTTTCAGTAATTTGAAAAAATTTGAAACACTTCTCACCACTTTCAGTGTTTTTGAGGTTAAATCTTTGTTCTAAACTCCAAAACTGTTGATTTGCAGGTCTCCAACATCGCCTGGTGTGAAGCATAGATGCTGCATAACATTAAGTAGTTTTGTATAGTGAGGCTGGACTTAAGCTCTCTCCCTTCAGAACTGAGACTAGGATGCAAGTGAGCCACCTCAACTCTATCAAGATGTCCTTGTGGTCACTGTGACAGAGGTTTTTTTACAGGTCTGAGACTCAATGTTATTTGTGAATGGTGTTGAAAAGGAATTAAATTTCTATTGTCAGTTGTCTTTTAATCTCCTTAAGCAAAAAATAACCATGAATTAAACCTCTTTATGAGTGATGTGAAAAGATTAACTGACATCCAAAGGCTATTCTAAAAAAGTTTAATTTGTGGGACATCAAACAGAATGAGAATATATATATATATATAAATATATAAATATATATATATATATATATAAAGGGGGAGTGTCATGAGGATGGAGCCAGGCTCTTCTCAATGGCTAACAATGATAAGACAAGGGGTAATGGGTATAAACTGGAACACAAGAGGTTCCACTTAAACTTGAGAAGAAACTTCTTCTCAGTGAGGGTGACAGAACATTGGAACAGGCTGCCCAGGGAGGTTGTGGAGTCTCCTTCTCTGGAGACATTCAAAACCCGCCTGGACACATTCCTGTGTAACCTTATCTAGGTGTTCCTGCTCTGGCGGGGGGATTGGACTAGATGATCTTTTGAGGTCCCTTCCAATCTCTAACATACTGTGATACTGTGATACTGTGAGATACTCTGAAAGTGTACTTGAAAAAGTGAAAACATACCCCAAAGCTGAGTTAGCCTTTTAAAAACAAAACAAAAAAAAAAATGGAATATTTGCTCTTTTCTGTTCTTTTCTTGATAGTACCCTCTATATAAATTTTTTCCCAAGAAGAAAAAGGTTTGGGTTTTTTTCTTTATTTTTTTTATGAAATTAAGATTATGGCTTGACATCAATTGTGTCATGATTTTGTTGAATCAGTTGAACATAACATGAACATATTAGTGCATATGCATATTAGTGGAGAAACCTTACAGATGAACACATGAAACTTTGTATTTTACTTTTGCCTGCCATGTATTGTGTATTCTGTTAACTTTTATATAAAACCCCTACTTATGGGAGTCAATGGCATGTACACCCATGTTAGTCAATTCAACCTAAAAATGGAACAGTTAGTGTTCTTCTGTATCTCTTTGTAGTTCCCTTTATCGTTGTCTATAAACAAGTCTTTCAATATATAAACAGGTCTCATAAGAAAGATGAAGAAAGAATTCTGTATCAGAGCCTGCAGTGACAGGGTAAAGGGTAGCGCTTTTAAACTGAAAGATGATGCACTTAGATTGGACATAAGGAAATTTTTTATTATGAAAAGTGAGACACTGGCAGAGGTTGCCCAGAGAATTAGTGGCTGCCCCCTTCCTGGAAGTGTTCAGAGCCAGGCTGGATGGAGCTTTAAGCAACCTGGTCTAGTGGAAAATATCCCTGCCTGTGGTATGAAGTAGATGATCTTGAAGGTTTCTTCCAACCCAAACCATTCTGTGATTCTTTTCTGTGATTCTATGTGTATATATGTAAAACATTTTGTTATAAGTGCAAGAGGTCTTTGTTGTGATATTGTTTTGAGCAAAAGAACTAGGCAAAGAGTAAGTTTTACCTGAGGTGAACTATGGGAAATTAATTTTGTAACTTTTCTGATGTGATACTAACATGATGGGCTTTGTGTTACTTAAATGTTTTAGTTGTTTGATCAAAACAACAAAGTCAACTGCTTCAGTGTATAAACTGATAAAACAGAGAGACTGTTATCAATGCTTAACCTTTAAATTGTAAACTTTAAACTGTAATCCCCAGTCACACTGTGGCGGAATTGAGGATAACCTTCAAGTCTGAGAAGAAAGACATGTCCTAATCATGCAGCATCGTCAGACATCCAAAACTGATTCAGCATACCACAGATTACTTCAGTTAAAGATCGGTGCCTGGAAACACAAAGGACTTATTTACCAAAAGTGCAACACCCCACTATTTTTCCTCCAGAAATAAGGGATCATCTGTTTTCAGAAGAAAAATGCACAACAAAAAAGGAAAAATATAATCTTGCTCTATTCACACATGTGCAAATAGAAGCACACACGAACAATCATACACACAGAGATCATTGCATGCACCTCAGAATTGAAGTTCTTGTATTCCTTAAGCTTGCACATCTCAAGAAAACCTGATATTAGGAGGCTAACTATATAAAGTTTTTATTGCAACCTTTCTTATTCTTAACATATTAAAAGGCAGGCAATTATCTGTATGTATGACTTTTCTTCCTTTCTTTCATAACAATTAGCCAAAATTACAGATACCGAAAAGTATGTCTAATAAGGTTGCATTGCTGTTTTTATCTTAAAAATACAGAGTGGAAGTACTGGTTCATAATCAGACTGGTGGATTTATGTGTAGAATATGTGTAAAACTTTATAATTCAAAGAGTCAACACTTAGAACTAGCATAAAACATACCAGAATAACATCTTGTCAAGTGTGATGAAAAGATCAGTAGCATAACTCATACTGAAATGCAGGGTCTGATATACCCAGTATGTGGCTACCCGCTTCTCATAACTGCTCCATCTTCATCCTTCAGGTGCCAGAATGAGATGGCAGTGTCCCTGGACTGTCCAGTGTGACTTGCTGCAGTCATAGATGTTTATTCAATTCAGCCGAACTGTAAAAACTGAGTAGTAATGAAGCAGGGAAAAAAAACCAAAAAAACCAAAAAAAAAACCAAGGATGAAACTGTATCTGCAGTACATCTCTTTACCTCTTCAATTCCATCTAGGAGATATTCTCACTAGACCAAAGCTGAGAAAATGATATCACATACTTAACCAACACCTCTCAAGAAAGGAAATCAATAAACCTGATAAAGTAAAGAACAAAGCCATATAATTCATTATTTTCATCTATTTGGATCCTGCATTCACCGGCAGCCTTATGTAGCCATGAGCAGTCACATGGGAGCACATACCCTCTGCCTGTGTACAATGAGTCCCTAGCCCTGTTGCTTGATATTCCTACACAGCTACCTGGGTGGTCTCTGGCCTGACTCATTATTTTTTATTGTCTAACCATAGGGCTGTTGACAGAACCTGTCACCATCCTCATGCCAGTCATGTCTGCTGTCTGTAGGGCTGCACACCTGCCTGTGCTATGGACCCCCACAGCTCCTGGCTTGTCCTGTTTCCTGCGGGGCAGTCTCTTCCTGATCTTTGGCAACATCCCACAGCAAACCCTCCAAATATTTCACTAATCTTGGATAAAAAATAGAATAGAACAGCTTGTCCAGTATTCGAATAAATTGTTGTCTTTCAGAATGCAGCTGCATTTGTCAAACCATGTTTCTGATCAATAATGCATATGACACTGAAATATTTTATTGTGGTTGTCCTTCAGGATAAAAAGATACTACTGTTAGCGTCAAGACAAACACATAACCACCGGAATGGTTGTATGAGGTGCTTTATTAAGGCGCCGAGAACCAGGGGTACTCACCCAAATCTGGCTCTAACCCCGTCACATCGCGTTCGCAATTTATACACTAAAAGTTTTGTAATTAATGCATATTCAACATAGGTTGCTACATTAGCTAATACATATGTATCAGGGATTGCTTCATCAGTCCATTACGACATCAGCCTCTTCTGCGCTTGCGCAGCCCCCTCTGGTGGTCGTTCTGATGAAGTAAGGAGTCTTCCTCAGATGAAGTAAGAAGTCTTCCTCACTCTGTCCTTTTCACCTTTCTGTTCTTTGGACAAATCCCAACCATTATGTGGACTCAGTATTCTCTTATCTTCACTTGGTTGCCCTTGGTATGTGGTTCTGGCTTACTTAATCTTTGGTTCTACTTGGGTAGAGCTCCACAGTACATTCTTTCCTATACTCCCTTTGCCATGCATGGTCATGTTAGTTTCTACTACTAAGGCTACCATTGTGATGTTCTGTTATAGAGTAACTAGGATATAACCTAACACAATTGCAGCATTCAATATATGAAACTTTTGTATTGATTTATGATTTCTAAACACAATCGCCTATTGAAACAGTTATAAAGTAACTAAAATACAGAACAGCAAAGTTACAAAATTCTGACATATGTATAAAGGCTTTCTATTGATTTACAAACTTTTCAAATAAAATCACTTCTATCACTCTTATATGATTATGACAAACATAAAATTTCACCCTTCTCTAACACTACGATGCAGTGTTTGTGTCAAGGAAACACAATTATTGTAAATATGTTGTTACTTAAGCAATGGTTATGATGTGTATTTATAATAGAGCTGCATTGTCATATTCAAGCATGTAAAAGAAAACACAGCATCTAGCTCAGTTTGTGTTCAGGTGTTCAGGTGCTGGCAGTAGGGGGATGCATGGATGGCCTCTGTGAGGACAGGGCAAAGACTGCCCATGCCAGACACAGCCAGTTCAAGATTATTTCAGTCAGCTCCAAACCAGACCCACGGATTAACCAAAGCTGAGCCCATAAGCCATGTATGTTGGTGGTGGTTCTGCAAAAAAACATGTTTAAGAAAGTGTAAAAAATTCTGCACAGCAGCTGTGGGAGGGAGGAATGAGTACAATGTGAGAGAGAGCCTTTTGGAAACCAAGCTCAGAGAAGGGAGGAAAGGAGGTGGTCTATGGGTCAGAGCATAGATTCCAAGTTGAATCTGTTTTGCCCATGACAGTAATTTGTGAGTGATCTCTCCCTGTCCTTGTCTCAGCCTACAAGAATATTCATCCTATTTTCTTCCCTTGTCTTGCTGAGGAGGGTGAGTGAGATAGTGTTTTGGCAAGCACCTGGCATCCAGACAAGGTGAACCCACTACAGTATGGCTGTGAGAACATTTCCTGAGGAGAAAGGGAAAAGTTTGTTTTGTTTTAGTTCTGGTAAACCTGTTCCGTTGTTACTGCACATGACTGGTTTCTCTTTCCCCTAGTGGAGATAACAAAAAAAAAATTAAACGTGTGATAACCAGGGGAACTGATGAATTTCAGTGACCCAAGCTCACTTCAGATTTGTGCAATTTTAAAATTGCACTATCAGCCTAGAATGAATATTTCTTCTTCATTAATGTGGTTGGTGAATACAGTTTTCTGGTTCATCAAGCTGTGATTTCACTAATTAATTCACTAATTAACTATTTTCTGAAATAGTGTTTGTTTGTTTTTAAACGTCCTCTCTCAAGTTATCAAATTCTCAGCGTGCCTGATTATTTTGACTACATGTCTATAAATACCCATTCTCAAGTATACTTGCTGGAAACTATTAATAATAAAAAAAAACCAAAACCTTCCAAGAAAGCAAACAGAAAAACATGTGGTGATTGCTTTCATTCTGTCAGTACTGATTTTATAAATAATTTTACCTTACTTTCTAAGTGAAACAAACAAAACCTGAGAATTTATATGGTTTTGGAAATGTTCTTTTTCCAAAATGCTGGACACTTTTTCTGTGGTTTTTTTTTTTTTTTTTTGTCTCCCATAGAAACTAGTGAAGCCAAGAGGAGGTTAGCATCTCTGAAAAGTGCATAACTGTTAAAATACTGGATCAAAGAAAATAGAAATTAGTCTGTGTCACATTCCTGCTGGCAGGAGCTAGTGAATAAGGAGGAACGAATATCATACTTTTCCCAGAGACAAGTTTTGGGACTTTCTGATCCAGAGGCTATATCTGGACTATTATCTGTAATATCATTCACCAGATCTCCAAGAATTTGTCAACTTACTTTCTGAATTTGTTTACATTTCTTGCCCCTGCAGCACCTGCAGCAAAGTCTTCAATTGTTTCTGTAGATGCTGGGTTTGGAAGCAGAGAAAAATTTCTGTAGGTTTGGTCTATGTTTGCTGTCTTGTAATGATTTGTGATTGTTCTTTCTTTCACTGTGAGAAGCAGTGAATAAAACTACTTCCCTTTTCCTTTCCACACAGTTCTGATATCTGTCAGCCTTTATTTTTATATCTTAACTGATTTTCTAAGGTGAGGAATTCTCAATTTTCTGAGATTTTTCGTACAGAAACAGTTACATCTTTCTGATAATCTTTTTTCTCATTACATGAGAAATGAACATACATTGGGGTGTCAAGAACTGAGTTAACTACTTACGAGTTACTCCTAGACTTTTTTGACAAATACTCTTACTTTTGTAAAGGAATATATCTGTGTTAACAGGTTAAGTGCAATTTAAGATAAGCTGAAGATATGTATTTGTGATTGAGTTTTTGATGTTTTTTTTTTTTGTTGTTGTTGTTTTAGGTTTTTTTGGTTTGTGTTTTGTTGTTGGTTTTTTTTTAATTTATTTATTTTATTTCTCCTTTTTTGTGAAATGCAACATATTTTGATGTTTTGGTATGATTTTGTCCAAAATTATTCTTCAGATGACTAATAAAAATATATATATAAAAAAAAAAGGGGGGGGGGGGGTGTGAGTCTGGCTGAAACACCTCAAAATAGTTCGAAGTCTTCATTTACTAAATGAAGCTCTAAGTGTACAAGGGTACGTGTAATTACTAAGTTAAGGTTAAAACTGTAAGCCCTGCTGTTGTTTGCATTATGACTCTGAGGGCAGATGTCCCATTGTCTGCAGTCACTACTCCAACTAACACCCTGCTCTGCTGATTATTTTCCTCTTCTGTTATAAAAGAGATTCAGAGTTTTCAATGCTTTTTCTATTTAACACAAGATAAAATATCACAGTAACCAAGAAAGTACTCATATGGTCAAAAAAGTGTGACAATTTCACTTCATTTGCACCTTCCATCTGCTTATCTAAGAAACGTTATCTGTTTCTACAAATAATACACTTCACCAACCCCTGCAAAAGAAGAATAAAACTGATGTACAACATTTTTTGCAGCAGGAGAGTTTAACCTTAGTGGGAACTGCCTGCATCATGGGCACGTGGCTGCTTGCTGCTGTACCAGACCCATCCTCCTACTGAGCACCGCTGTGGGTACCTCCACCACTTACTGTCCTGAAGTGCCAACCCCCAGGAGTCTGCTAGTTTGCAAATTTGGCAACTGTCTAGAGGTAATCATGAGGAATGACCATGGAATTCTGTTTCTTTAGGAAAGTGGCTTACAAGTAATGACACAAGTTCCTTTCCCCTGGAAGAAATGTCCAACAGCTCCTCTCAGGAGCCTCTATGTGCTCCCTGCTGGCACAGTGGTTTTTTCAGTCTGGCAAAAAAAAAAATAATGCACTCTACTCATGTAGGACCCCAATTCTTCTGTAATACTCTTTTGTTTCCTTGAAACCAATAGCACCAGCCACAGGCTGGTAATTTTAGTGTCCCAGCTCTAAACCCCATGGCAGGATGAGTGGATGGTGTTGAAGAGGTTAACAGTTTTTGTGGAAAGAAGTGGAGGCCATCTAACCTTATTTCAAGAAGAAGTTGCTAAATCCCCCAGTGGCATACACCCATAGACAAAATGCTGAATTAGAGTAGAGAAGACGTTAAGGGACAGAAACTGAAGGGACAAGCAGAAACCTCAAGGCTGGTTTAAAAGCAGTGTATGTGAGGCAGAAGTTTAAGAAAAAGAAGTAAACATGAAGTAAAAAATGTGCAGAAAGCCAGGAGAGGAAGGAAAGGAGATATTCAGGAGGTAGTTTGCATCTGCATAGGAGGGAATGACAGATAGGAAGGCTGCCTTGCCTACTGGACTGTTTGGAGGTGGTATATAAGCAAAGAGGAAAGGAAAAGGAGGCTTTGCACTTCATGTAAGGTGCCTTTTAAATCTATGTTACTAATTTCTTCCGCTACTCCACAGTCATTCATTCCTATTTATCCTTTGTTACTGAAAAGGTAATTTTATCCCTTTTGTTTGTTACAGCTTGCCTGCCACTGCAGATATTTTTGTGTTCTCAGAACTAAGTCCACCTGAAATCACTGAAAAGCCACACATAGTAGCTCAGGCTGTTTTCTACAGCAATGAGGAATTATATAGCTCTGTCCTAGTCCTGGTTGGATTACTAGCAGCTTTTCCAGTTTACGGAGTAATACATGTACATGCTGAATAACATGGAGTACATGCTTGCTCACAAATGATCTCTGAGTTTTATGTTAATCACTGTATGATGTTAACGCTTGAGTACTATTAATATTGGACAAAAACCTCTTTATTGGAGGAAGTATTTCCTGGAAAAAGTCACTGAAGAAAAAAGTCGTAGTAAGGAAAAGAAAACCAAAACAACAAAACCAGAAAAACCTAACTTTGAAACTGTTGAAGATAAGGCATGTGAGAAGTTAGGGGAAAATACAAGCAACCAGAATCAGGGTAACAAATAAGTACTTGATTATTCTATCTGACTAGACAGCTGTTCTAAAACCAGCTGCTACAATAACAGAATATCCTTTATTTAGTATAAAGAAAAACAAGATCTCTTTTAATACTTGATACCAGAAAATTCAAACTGAAATGCCTTTTTGGGTATTTCGGTTGGACTGTATGTAGAAAGGAGGGGAGGGCAACACTATGGATTCTAGATTCTGAATATTTTCTTGCAAAATATATTGTCATTATGAAGGATGTTTTGAAATTTATTTTGTATTCTTACTCATCTTTTAAGAAACGGATAATTAAGCACACTCCACGACTTTTCAAATAAATTATTTGAATGAGACTCTGTGTTGACAGAAAACAGAGTGAAAGAACAACTGAACCATTCAGTTCTCTCAGGTCCTTGGATATTTTGCTATTCAACCCCAGAAGCCTTACTCCGCTATTATTAAGAAAAATTTCAGAAATACCTCTGATAGCAGTCGTTGAATTTCTCGCTATGTAGGAAAGAGAAGTAGGAGTGATCTCATTTAAATAAACCCTTGGCGGTTCTTGCAATTTTAGGGCATTTGCAGTTGAAATCTTCCTCTTCATTTCCATGCTATAAAGCTTTATTGAGCCTTTACAAATCTATTATTATTAAAATTGTTCTTTAAATTTCTGAATCACTGTTTTATATTAATCAAATTCTAGATAAAAATGAACAAAGAACCTTGGGAAAAGAAACTTCTTCCTCACCCAAGTCTTGCAAAATTAAAAAAACCCACAAAACCTCAAGCAAACTTAGGTTAGGGTTATCACATATATACCAAATAGATGTACAGAACTGAGACTTCTTCTGAACTTCAAAACCTCTTTTGTGTCATAGTGGTAACATTCAGACAAACGGTTGAGTGCAACAAGAAGCAATTGTGATCTGATTCAGAATGCATTAAAATGATGGAGAACTTCAAGGGAAATTTCAAAAACGAAATAGAGTTCATAGTTCTGGTAAAAATGGGTCTTCTTCATTTTTAGGCCTTATGATTTCTAAGGTTTTGTAGCATCTTTTCACCCTAACCCAACTGCTCTCAAAATTGGAAGTTAATACTCATCTGACAGTAGTTCATTAGGATAGACATCTGAGACTAAAACAAAAGATAGGGTGTAGTGATATTTCAGTCATTTTTTTCAATAATCCCATTAATGACAGGAATACCCAAAGGCTTCAGATCTTTCTAATGAAGTTAGGGATATACTTTCTTTTTAATTTATTTTTGGCTGTGTCCTGGAATTACCAGCATAGAACAGCACTATTGGGATAGTTTCTGACTTACCTTGAGCTACAGAATCCTTACATCTACCAGCAAAGTGTCAATTACTTTTATAAAGTAACAATACTTTGATAAAGTAAAAATACCTGTAATTCCAAGTAGTCCAAAATATGGAAGTTCTGTTAAATTTTCCTGTTTCAGAATCACGTATAGTTTTGTAAATTAGTATTCCCTACCTTACTACCTTACTTGTGAGTATTAAAAGAACGTGTTGCACAACTAAGCCAGGTTAGAATTTTATCCTAGTTTGGTGAATAAACCACTTTTTGAACTACTTAAAATCCTCAATTGAAGCTGATTTTCATATTCTGTAACTTATGTTCAATGATAATTTGATGTTCACACAAAGAAAAAAAGATCCTAAATTGTTCTGCTTAGTTTCTTATTGATTTTTCTTTGTGTGTGTGCAGCTTTTTGAATTTTATTATTGGCTATGTAAGACTTTCATCAAAAAAAAATAAAAGAAACTGACTTAAGCCATCCACTTCAAACAGAATTTAAAAAGTGAATATCAAAAGGTGTGATTGATCTGTTTTCAAATTTCTTTAGTTTTTCCATCCTTCTGTAGATTATATAGCTTTATGCTCTGCCTAGAGAAAGTGAAGCATGAAGACAGAACTCCAATAATGACAGATATTTTCCATTATGTATTAATTTTTTTTCTGTGAAGTGACAGTTTTTTCCGGCTTAAATGACCTTGCCCAACAGCTTATGCTGTCAAAGAACCTGTATTGCCAAATCCAGAATTTGTTTCAGAGAAACTAAAATATAATCAGATTTTAATTCTGTACCAAACTGAACAGCATCAGCTGTCATTAAAGTATCAAAACTTTGCATTATCTTTCATAAAGAGAAACTAGACAAGTATGACAGTGAAGCAGTCTGGTTTGCTTCCAGAAAAGTGTAAGTATAATTTAATTTTCTGTGTTCTCTAAAATCTCAATGTCAGCTACCATTTTGGCTTACAAAAAAGCTTTCTGATTTTCTAATAAGAAAATATACTAGTTGCATAATAAAATTACATCAGAATTTTGGACGCATGTCATGTACAGCCTGGTATTTTGTAAATGGTTGGGAAGATAAAAATTTTCATGATGGATTAGGTTAGCATTTCATCCACTGCAGCTTCCCTTCTTAAGATGAAGATAAAGGTGAATGAACTCCACAGTACAGGTAAGAGCCTGTCCTATGTGTCCCTTCTTCTGTTTTTCAGGAATAAAAGTGTTTTACGGTGTCTTTACTATCTATGTAGATATCAATATTTCACTCAATATTATGAATGTCTAGGCAGAGGCTGTGGATGTTCCAAACTCTGGATGTTCCAAACTATGTTAATATGAACTTCTGTATTCCTGAGGATTGACCACTTCTTTCAAAGGGATTTCTGTTATCATATACAATGTGTTTGTAAGTCATGTCTCAGCTTCATAGTGAAAAAGTTTGGGTGTTTTTACATTATGCTCTTTAGCACTATAAATACTTTATCAAGCTTCAGTGGCACTAGTATTTTCTTCCACTTCTTATCCCTATCTAAACAAGGAACACACTAAGGTAAAATTTTTGATGACAAGATGAAAACCTAACATTCAAAATGTCAGGCATTTTATTTTTCACCTGTAAATGTTTTATATGATTTTACAAATTTGCTAAAAAACTACTGAAAGGAACTATATATGCACTGTAGGTGTTCTACCATGTGTCGTTCCATTTGCATATATGATTATATTGCTAAATTCATGCAAAGTTGCACTGGAGTTTTGCATGAGTTAATAGTCAACACTGCCAAATCCTTTCAAGGTTTAGATTTAGAGCTATATTACATGTCAGTAATTCATTAAGTAGCTTAGGCAGAACCAGACAGTGATACAGTTAGGAAGATGCTGAATCCTGTGTTCTAAAAGAAGCGAGGCTATCACAGCTCCATCCTCCAGGTCCAGCCAGCAATGAGTCTGAGACGTGTTCCTAGTAAGCACACCTGTACAATGCACATATGCATGTGTGCATATACATATATGCACAAATAAACATATACACACCACAACTCACAATGCATCTCCTAACCTGGGAGGGCGGGGGCAGGACCTTGTTCTTTTGACTGGAGGTATCCTCACCTGCTGTGATACCTCTAAGCATCTCTGTGCATGTTGAGACAGGCCTTTATCACAAAATCCAACAGATATTATTAATATATTAAACTAATAATTACTCATAAAACCTTCTAGATTACAGATTTTTCTTCATTGAAGTATTTTTCTACTGTGATAGATTTTAAAGGTCTGATTTTTAAAGATGGCCAAAATAAAACATGCAAATAAACATAGAATCATAGAATCATAAAATAGTTAGGGTTGGAAAGGACCTTAAGATCATCTAGCTCCAACCCTCCTGCCATGAACACAGACACCTCACACTAAACCATGTCACTCAAGGCTCTGCTTTGAACACCAGCAGGGATGGAACATTCACAACTTCCTTGGGCAGCCCATCCCAGTGCCTTACCACCCTCACAGTAAAGAACTTCTTCCTTATATCTAATCTATACTTCCCCTGTTTAAGTTTGAACCCACTACCCCTTGTCCCATCACTACAGTCCCTAATGAAGAGTCCCTTCCTAGCATCCTTATAGGCCCCTTTCAGATCCTGGAAGGCTGCTATGAGGTCTCCACGCAGCCTACTCTTCTCCAGGCTGAATAGCCTAATTTTCTCAAACATTTTGAAAGAGAACAGATTTCTATATCTATTTTTGCTCTCCCGTTATTGTATATGTCTGGCCAGATTTTTTAATTCTATCCAAACACTTAAAATAAGAAATCTCAGCTAAAAAGAGGAATGCTGTAGATGTTTATTTGGGCTTATGAACACCTTTACTATCTGTCTTTACTGTCTGTCTTTCCATCAATCTTTGGTGAAAGCCAAAATAATTTCATTCTGAAAAGCAGGAATGATTATGCTCAAAATCATTTGCTTCCCAACCAGTGATCTGTTTCACCATCATACCTTTAAAACATAGGAAGTCATGGGAACGAGTGGATACTCTGTGAATATTTCAGAGAGGCTTTCCAGAGAATTATGATTTCATAATTAATAAGAGAGCACACAGTGAGATTAATTGAAGGGAGACAGGTCTCCTTGCCTAGCAGTCAAATTGATGATTCATTTAGATTCAGTTTTTACAGATTTGAGCTAACTGGAAAGTCACACTCTTGTCCAGCCATTGATTAATATGTGGTTCCACAGCAAAATTACGTAAGATTTTTCCTCCTCCTTCCTCAATTTTTTAGGTTATTTGCCCATAACTAGCTTTACTCTGCTTTTTTATGAATCATTCTTTTGAAGGTATGTTGACAGAATGCAATTTTTCAAATTAACCTTGTCAGATTATTAAGTACTTTCTTTCCAAACATCGTCTAATTGAGAATAGGAAGATTAGAGTGAGTACTAATGTTCTTCCTCTTCTATTCTCTTTCAGTAGCTGTTCCAAGACAGATATTACCATTGAAAAAATAGTGGTTTTGTTTGCTAGCTCATATTCTTACCTTTAAATCAATGCTAAGTCAGTACTCCTGCACTTATCTGTGAACTTATCTATGAGCTCTGGATTGTGCTGTCACTCCAGTAAAATATAAAATCTGAGTGTTCATATTATAGTGAAACCCTTTTACATCCTTTGCAAAGGCCATAGACTCCTAATTCTCGGCAAATTCCACTTTTTTTCTTGCCCATATTTTATTTCCCTGGCTTTCTCTGGGTGGTAATTCTGATTACATCTATTAGCTCATTGCACAGTTGAGCGATTGCTGTTTTTCTTATATCTGGTATTGTAAGTGGGTTCTACTTCAATAAATAAATAGTGTAGAAAAAATGTAACAATGTTAAGTAATTTAAATTTTATTTAACAAAGTAAATATCTGTTAGCTCAGAAAAGCTTACAGAAATTAACTAGAAGAGCTTAATTTTTTCAAGAGTTGTTACTGAAGATCATGATGGAATGCTGCTAGAATGTTACTGATACAGTAAAAATAGCTGTGCAAATGTTACAGATTTTAAACATATTTAAAATTATGAAAAATTCCTGAGTCAGACAGAATTGAAAAAAGAACATTCTATTCTTATTTTGCAGTGTTCTCAGAACAGATAAGCCTTTTAATAAATTATTGTGGAGATTATAGTTTGGAAAGGAATACAAAGACATCTGCTGCCAATGTTGTCACACTCTCTGTATTCAGATCAGCTTGCTGAGATAGGACACATGCTTTCCCTCTTCAGAGATGCTGAAATAAAACATATTGTTTCTCTAAACTGTCACAGCTAAATAACCGTATGTGATTTCATTTAAAGTGATGATTTCTTAATTCATTGTTCTGTACATAGTAGATTAAATTCTCCTCTTTGTCAATGTCAATAGGAATTTCATACATGCACTAGGGGAAAAATGTCTAGAGCTATATTTTCTATCTGTGCACACCTGTATCCCAGTCACCTATGTTAAAAATGTAATACTGCACACTGAATTACACTCTCTTCTCTTTTCATGGGTTTCATTTCCTCCCCAGTAAGAAGTATTGGACACTGAGGTCTAAGTTAATGAATATTTGCCACTATATCTATGGTTTTAAGTAATATAAATATGAATTGAAATTCTGTTGAAATCACAAAATGTGTTTTAGGAAGTTGGCATTCAAGCACATAGTATAAATACATACATATATATATACACAAGTAGATTCATATATGTGGTACTTAGAGAGATAAAGACATTACATAACCTTTTTCAAAAATATATATTCACTAGTTGCACACAAACTTTGTAAGCATTGGGCAATCCTTAGTGTATCATTCAGGGTAAACCAGAACAGATTAAATGCCAGAGATAAGTAGTGAAACATATGTTTTTTCCTTCAAGCCAGCTATACTTCAACTGTTTGTCCACATGAGTATTTTTCTGGAATTCAATCAGATTAAACAGATTAAACCTGTCTACCCAATGGAGGAAGCATTACTAAGTGTTACAGGTGGAAAATGGAGCTACTGAGAATGAATCTTAGTTGCATTGTTTCCTAGTCTGTGAGTGTGTTTATGGCTGAATTCAAAGTGTGACATTTTGGTATTTGCGGTGTTTCCAGAATCTCTCTCCCTATTAAAAGGGCTCCTCTTGTTCACATGAGGGCTGCACCTAGCATGACTATGGCACATGTGACTTTGGTTTCTTATGAAAAAAGAGTCCTTCCTGTGTTTTTCATTCTCATCAGGCACTAGCTGCAACCCCATAAAAGTGTATTTACAAAATGAAGATGAAGACAGATGGCACACTTTAAGAATAAAATCACATTTACATTTTAACTTCATGCTTTTCTTCAGTCCATGATTTTTTTAATTTTCTCTGCTAAAAGTAAATCTAGTTATGTACAATAACATATGCATTCCAGAGATTTTAGTTATAGCTGGCTTTTTAGTTTCCTTTTTGTCCTTGTATTTCCTACAGCTGCCATATTGTGCTTTTCAGTGCTTTACAGTGGTCCGATACACGCTTGCATATTTAAAAAGCTTCTCAGATTAGATGCAAAACACTGACTAAGCTTTCTGTTCTGCTCTGATCTTCTCCAAAAAGCACCTACCCACAGAAACTTCTCTCATGCTTGAGATCTCTGATCCTTTTAGCTTCGAATAGACAGAAGGTCCAGAAAACTTAGCATGCACCATTCATCTTTTGAGCAGCACTTGTGTACAGCATTTTTCTGTAGAAAGATTAGCATTTGGTAGGAGACAGAACCCTAACAAACTGAGGCAAACACAAAAGGTGAGGTCTGTATTTAAAGAGGTTCATTTAAAAAGTTTATTACAGATGTGTGATAACAAGCTACTGGTGTGGCAAGAGGGTCATTCATGGAAAAATATTTTCATTAATAATTAAATATGAAGTAATATACTTATCAAAAAGCATTTATTAGTGAAGAAAATAAAAACAAAAGCTAAGTAGAAATTAGATTTTTGGTGTACTGTGGATATATACTTGTTCTTCTTTGAGCCATGAGAGCTCTATTTCTTAATAGTGAGTGTCCTGCGTTTTGTATCATTACAGTATTTTTGAGGTTTATTTTTGAATGAATGCAATCAAACAGGAAATGTTCTAGTACTTCAAAAGTATTTGATCAAACATATATTTTAATAAAATATTAAAAAATAATTAATTTATGCACAATTGTAAAATTATTTTAAAAAGTATTTTTCTACTCTCCTTAATAAGTACTCAAAATTCAAATTTATATGGCTTCTATCTTAATATAACAATCACATAAAAATCACTATCCTTGCTTTTACTGTGTTCGAAGTCCACCTTTCCAATTTTCTATCTTAAGTCTGTTTTATATAATTTTGCAATAAAACTATGCTTTTACTCAATTTTTAATTGATTTAATTAATTTATTTAATTAATTTAATTAAGCAAGGATTAAAGAGTGAAAAAAAACCATGTAATAATTGCACTTCCTTTAATTAAAGACTTGCATGGTGGTATGTAGAAAGAGAAGAAATACAGATTGTGCCACCCAAAATTCAAAGTAAAGATATACATAATTTTTCTGGCAGTTCAAAGTGCATACACAGAGGAAATAGCAAAACAGACAAAAGATGTATCTCATTCTTCACTGCTCTTGGATGACTGATTCAATTCCCCTGTAGGCACTTTGAGGAATCATTTAAATTGCTAACAAGTTTGGGAGCACTAGTAGAAAACAAGCTTTCAAGCTTGATCCCTGAGGTACACATTAGGATATGTTTAACCAAGCTAGAACAGATGTAACCCAACAGATGTGTGCATATGGCTGGCATTGGTATTTTATTGGCCACTGAATTTGTGCTTGAAGGCAGGCACTCTCCCCAATGTGTCCCACAGCCCAACTATCAGAGGCAGATATCTGCCTGTGTGCTGGTGGTCACTAAACGAGGGGCACCTCAAGGCTTCCCCTAAGAGATAACTTGGGTGTCTGCAGGTGAGTAAGCATCCTGTTCGGACTCTGTCTCCGGGGAAGGTTCATTTCTGCCATATCTCAGGACTTCTACTGGGCTTCCCAGGTAAAAATGTTCCTTGTGCTCCTGTAAGATTATAAACAGTAAATTAAGAAACAAACAAAAAAAAGTCAGTGTCCCATACTGACCATCAACATGTATAAATTGCTTTTTCTCATTCTGCCATTCTGATTGTGTTGCAGGATTTAAAGTTACATATATTAAAAAAAAAAAAAAAAAAAAAAAAAAGAAAGAGAGAGAATAGCAGCTTATGCATCCAGGAAATACTCCCAGGTTTTACAGATCTCAGGAGCCTGGAAAATGGAGAAATGGAGAGGGAATTAGATCAATGGAGAATTAAAGGAAAGAGAAATATTGCCAACCAGTATTTGCTGCAAGTCAGCTCTTGTCAAAGGAGATTAATTCCATTAAAATTTCCTGTTATTGCATATGTTAATACAAATGCAATTTATAATTGGATATATGTAACATATTTGTCTTTTTTAAAAGTTTTGAATTTAGTGCTAGATTATGTCCTATTTTTAGAAAGGAGAACCAGTTAAAACACACCTGAAGCAGATTCAGATGAAGAGCTATATTACAAATCTCAAAATAGCTAGTATGGAACAGTTGTTGACTAAGAGGAACAACTGAAATGCCTGATACTCTTCAGTTTGGAGAGAAGAACGTCAGCAGCACTGAGATTTGATCAAAATTTACAGGATCATGAAGATTAAGATGAACACAGACCTTTTATCCACCAAACCTCACAGTACTAGAAGTAGGGGGAGGTTGTAAGGATATCTGCTCAAAACAGGCAAAACAAAATGCTTTTTTATACAACAAAAAAGATCTTGAAACTGTTGTCAAAGGTATTGTTGAAACAGAAAGTATCAGCATGTTCACAACTTCTTGTCCTGTGAATTCATAAACAGGTGGCATAGGCAGGGACATGCTCTTTTACCTTTCCTGTTCTTGTGAATCTGAGTGGAACTGACCCATATAATTTTGCTCTCCCTAGATAGCATCTCCCACTTCTGAGAGCCTAATGCTGCATTACAGGTATCACTGACCTAACACAGTAGAAGATTTGCAATTTTTCATCAGTATATGTTTCTAGAGAGATTTCATAGATATTAGATCTGGTTCTTCTGGTTAAAGATTTAATTTAATTTTGTTGCTTTTTTTTAATAAATTACTTTTTTTCAAAATTTGCTTTTAATTATTTTCCTTTCTTTTTTTTGCTGGCATAAAATATAATAACTGGGTAAATTTAAATCGCTCTTTCAATTTGTATTAAAATTTCACTCATACTGATTTTAAAATACCTGGGTTTTTTTAACAATATAACAAAGCTGTAATAGTGGACGTAGTCAGTTGATTCAGGTGTTAAGTAAGTGCAGAGTTGATTGAATTTTGGAAAAAATTTGGATAAAAAAGGATGTTGATGGTTGGTTTAATGCTAAGCCAGATGCAACACAATATTGTAGAGCATTGTGAAAGACCAAAGTTGAAGACGTATAATTCACCTAAAAAAAATATCAGAGATGCAGATAAATGCAGGAAAGAAATACAAGATATTTTTTCCTTAAATTATGTAGCAATTCAGCTACATTTTTGAAGCATACCATGAGTGTAGGTGTGAAAGTCATACCTTCAATTGCTGTGATTTGTTTTATGGTGATGATGCAAAACACACTCCAGAAAACATTTTAGTTTTGTCTAAGCTGTGCCTAGCCTGTACCTATATCTGTATTTTGTACTCATGGTAAACCAAAGCAGTCTGTTAGAACTTGTGGAAAATTCTATACAAATCAGTTTGGAATTATCCTGAAACTAATTGTTAGCTGCAAGAACTTTTGATGAGATTATTCAAGTGAAAGCTAAAGTTCTTTACTCTTTTAACTTTTTAAATGGGATGAATATGATATGGAAGATATTCTTCTCCTTTGAAAAAAATCAGCATTTTTTTTTCCCTAGCACATCTATTATTTCTTTTTAAAGAATGAAAGCACTCTGCCTGTTCTCTTCCTTTTTGTGTTTCTACATCCAAATGTCAATTCATGCTATATGGAAAACATCAGTTTTTATTTCAAAAGACCTGATTTCAATAATGGAGCTGTAAGATAGAGGTATGTTTGTCAACAAACAGAAAAATGCCAGGGATCAAAGTGTTCTTTTATGAAATTTCACTAAACTTATTGACAATAAAACGGTGAAGAACTGAAATGTGCATCTTCATGGACATAGTATTTTAATAATATGCTTCTGATTAAGAATTTTGTTGATCAAGAAACACTGATAACTGGTTCGTATTTTACTTTCTCAAGAGCTCAACAGTCATCATCTTTTGAATAAAGAAACAAACTCTGAAACGACTAATAAAATATTGAATTGTTTAGATATCCATTATAGCTAATATTGTACATTTGTCATTTGTCCTACTCTGCAGACACTTAGTACAGACTCATGCCATGCAACCTGCAATGGGCAAATACTTTTACATTATACTGCATTCCACTCCAGAACTATTAATGTAATGTTAATGTTAAAGTGGGAGTTCATGCACAAATGTGATGTGCATGTATGTGTATATACATATATATATATAGACACACACACAGTATTTAAAATCACAGTAAAATTAATTATGATAGTAGTCTAAGTAGATGAGCCCTAACTCAGCAGTAGTCCTACCTAGGAATGCTCATGTGGAAACTGTGAAGTTTGCTCAGTCAGGTAGGAAGGGAAATTAGGTGCATTTCAGGTATCTGCTATTTGTTGAAAAAACACTGACTTGTCTCTGTTAAAGGGACTTTCTCTTGATAACATTTTGCAAAACCAAACCCATGCCTAGCTTCCTGTAGCTTGGTGAATAATACAGTCCAGCCTGAGTGGTTCAAACTTATCTGAATCAGATTCTTTGCAGGAACTTCTGCATATCTATTCAAATTTGATGTCGTTATGAAGACAGATGGCCCTAAACTCTTCAGTGGTACCCAGATCTACTTAGCTCCTAACATTACAGAAGCTTAACAGTAAAGCTAAGCAGCTTAGTCAAGCATTTAGATATAGATTGCAAAAAAAAGTTTACAAGTAATTTCAAAACCTGATCCCTAAATTAAAATTGTCAGCAGCCTATCTTCTTCTCATTGTTTGCACTCATTTCCCTAGGATTCCCAAAACACATCTAAGTTTATGGCTAGAATGCTAGAATTTTAGAATTTGCAGCAAGTTTTCTGCTTTCTATGTTACCCACAGTTCTTCTGTTTTCTTAAAACAGATTAGGAGGAGTTCCCCTGAAATTCCTGTAGTAATATGAATGAATGGTATTTTCTTGGTCATTAGGTATTGTTCAAAACAGGATTAAGAAATGCACGGCTCTAGCTTTAAATCACATTGTGCCAGTTCTGAAGCTTCATCCTTAACCACTATAGATCCTACCCATTGTTTGACTACTGGCTAAGTGTCTCAACTCATGTTACTTAGAATTCTTAAACTCTGAGGACATAATATTTTGGTAATGTCAGTTGCTATACAGTGTAGGTTGCTTATATTTTGCAAATCGCATGAATTCTTCAATTTGGAGCATCTTTCTGCAGAAAGCACACACAAAGCTTTTAGACATAAACTCATCAGTGAACTCCACACACATATAAAAATATCCCCAACACCACAAATTGTCTGACTTTTTGAGTTTTATTACCTCAGTTCCTTCTTCCATACTTCAAAACAGCTTGTCTTCTCTCCTGAGAACAAAAAGTTCTTTTGACAGCACTATCACTTTATATTTAAAATAATTCCAAAGAACTATTAGGACTGTAACATGTCACAGGAAAGAAAACAGCTTGACATATCCAAATTCCTTTTGTCCCATCTGTGATTATCAAGCATGCAAAACAATTCAGAGTAACGGTAGTTCTTATATAGAGGGTAGTTCCTGATTATGATTTTGTGTATATGTAGTTTATTTTCTTTACGTGGCATGTGAGAAGTATGCATAATCATCTGTGTGCAGTCGTAGAATCATAGAATCATAGAATAGTTTGTGTTGGAAGGGACCTTCAAAGTCCAACACTCCTGCAATGAGCAGGTTCCTCTTCAACTGGATCAGGTTGCCCAGAACCACAACCAGCCTGGCCTCGAATGTCTCCAGGGAAGCGGCATCCACCACATCTCTGGGCAACCTGTTCCAGTATTTTACTATGTATAGCCTGAATCTTGCCTCTTCTAGTTTAAAACCACTACCTCTCGTCCTGTCACAGCAGCCCCTGCTAAAAATCTCACCCCATCTTTCTTATAGGCAACTTTTAAGTACCGAAAGGCCGTAATGCTCTGTGTGGAAACATTCATCCAAGAAAAGACTGACATTGTTTTCTAGCATCAGATCTACAGTAGGTCCATATCTTCCTATTTGTTGACTGAGAAAAGTGACAGTATGGATCATATGAAAAAAGAAGGCTTCTTGCAGAAGACATTAAAATGGGAAGAGTACTGGGGAAAAGCTGTATCATATCTCTTGCAAAATGAACATTTTTTTTTTGCTGGCAAGAATGTATTGGTTTTTTTCCTGCTAAGTTGCTTCCAGAAGAGACATAATTTTACAAATAAACTTATCAATGTCACATCCTTCTTTTAACTGCACATAAGGCAATATAATTGATAAAACATATTTTATTAAGGTGCATAGCATTATGTGAAAATGAAAAATCCAAAAATACACTAACTCAGAAAGATAGTGAGATTGTGGTATTTCTTCAGTTTGTATCTCTCAGAAGAGTTAAAGTTTAGGAAACTGTGGAGATAAAAGAGAATGAAGCCTAGAAATGGCCTGCGGCTTACATCTACCCTCTAGATGCAGAAGTCTTTGAATCCTCCAGATGCTTTTTTTCCCCATAGTTCCCTATCTTGCAAAACCCATGTAACTTAAATATTGCAAAATTCAGTTCTAGTGGGGAACATTCTCAACTCCTTTCTATTGTAAAGCATCAAAGGAAAAGAGAAATAACACATGGAAAGGTAGATTAATGTCAAAAGGAGCATTTCTGAACTCCTTAGATTTAGCCTGAGTTCTTTTGTTAGAACAGAAATAAGGGTGGAAAAATGGGATTATCTTGGAGAAGACATTACTTAATATATCTCAAGACAAACAAAGAATTTAGCGAAAGTAATCTGAAATATTTGCAACAGAAAATAAGCATTGTTGAGTGATATAAAATGAAGGTGAATAGCACCTGAGTCATCAGTTTTCATTAAGGTGAAGCTTCCCCAAATATGCAAATGTTGGCTGCACACAGTGCAAAAAGCATAATATAAATCTGGAAAAAGGCAAAATATCATATTACTTGATTTGTGGATTTACAGCTCGGTTCTGGGTTCCCTGTTGTCAGAAAACTATTGGCTGGAGGCATTTAGGAGAAGAGGAACAAAGGTAGGGCAGTGTCGTGGTTTAAACCCTGTCGTCAAGTTAGCCATGCAGTCCACTCCCCACTCCCTGCCTTTTCATCCCCCCCTCTCCCGCTCCCAGAGGGAAGGGAAGGAGAATGGAAAGAATGTAACTCCCACTGGTTGAGATAAGAGCAGCCCAGTAACTAAGATATGACACAAATCACTACTGCTACCAAGAGTAATAATAATGATAAGGGAAATAACAAGGGAAAAGAATACCATACCATCTGTTAAAAACCAGCCCGAGCGAGCAGTGAGCCAGCCCTTCCAGGTAACTCCCAGTTACATCCGGGGCATGACATGCTGTGGTATGGAATACCTCTTTGGCTAGTCTGGGTCAGGTGTCCTGTCTCTGCTTCCTCCCAGCTTCCCCTCCTCCGTGGCAGAGCATGAGACTCACAAAGTCCTTGGTCAGACTAAACATCTGAGCAGTAACTAAAAACATCGGTATTATCAGCGCTGTTCCCAGGCTGAAAGTCAAAAGCATAGCGCTGCACCAGCTACTAAGAAGGATTAAAAATGACTGCTACTGCTGAACCCAGGACAGGCAAGGGGACTGGAAAGAGCCAGGATTTCAAGCTTTGTACCATGGCAAGAAGATTAAAAAATAACAAAGTATATACCTAGCTGACGCATGTAAATATTAGGCAAGGAAAGGAATATTTATCCTCCTGTGTCACTTCTTAAATAGCAAAGAAATAAAAAGGAAAGTTAGCTAAAAAAGAAGAACTGACAAAATAATAAGAAACTTCAAACATTTGAGTTGTTTTATACTGTACAACTGTTCAGCTGCTATTAAATATATACGAAATAGAACAAATGCATGAAGGTGAGGATTGATAAGGATTGGAGTTATATCTTTTTTATGTAGTTCTGCTTTGTAAATGACACTGTCATATTTTAAAAAAACAAATATCTGCATAAGTAGCCTAGTTAAGATGACTTTAAGACCTACAATCAAAAGAAAATGAGATTCTTTCATTTTACTCATTAGCAGTTTTATTTTTTCTCTGTATCTCAAATTTTTCTTTTGGCTTTTTTTAGAAGAAAAATATTCACTAATTTTGGTAGTATAGAATATTATGTCAGAGACTTTAATAGAAGATGCTTGACTATGATGACTATACAAGCCATTACATTTTATACAGCGTGAGTATTCTTATATGGTTTCATAAAGTCATAGAATGGTTTGGGTTGAAAGGGACCTTAAAGATTATCTAGTTCCAACCCCTGCCATGGGCAGGGACACCTTTCACTAGACCAGGTTGCTCAAAGCAGCATCTAGTCTGGATTTGAATGCTGCTAAGAATGGGGATTGGTTGATTATAAAGTTGTTATCTGATTTTAATTTTTCTTTTTTCAAACTGTAGAAAAAGGTTTTGGTTTGATTTATTTTTTAACTTTTTTTCACCGAAATCACATTACAAAGATAACAACTTCACAAAACCAAGTCTAATGCCATTTAACACAACATTTTTAAAAACATAAAAATTTATAATATGGGGAGTTTTGATATGAGTGAATAGATATATGTTCATTTTCCATAGGCAATTTGAGGCAGACAAGTTGATTTCTTATGAGAAATCAGTGTACCTGGTTTGCAGTGAACATTAGAATTCACATATTTTACTGAATAGAGCTTGAAAATTCTTTATTACTTGAAAAAAGAAGTAAATATCTCCACTGGAAAAAAAAAAAATACTAGGAAGATGAAAAGTGATCAAAACCAAATAATCTTCTGCTTTGTTTAAAAAGTTCTGTAAAAAGTCCTCCGCACTAATGCTGCATTGTCAGGTATAATAAGCAAGACTTCAGGAATTATTTAAAAATGAAAACAAAGTGTCCTAAAAGAAGTTTTTAGATCTTACAAGGGTATATGTTCATACTTACAATTTGTTTTATATTTTGATCATCTCTTTTCATTAAGTATAATATATGGTATAGTGGTACTTACTCTGGTTTTGCACTTACAAAAAGCCTAAATTTGTTATCAGATTCTGGTTGTAGAACACAACTGGAATCTTGAATATATCTAATGTTGCTTACTGTAAGCCGTTTTACTACTCTGCTCAGTATTGTTCCTAAGTCATTATGTACCTACTTTATGTTTCAGCATGTGTAGCACCATATTGAAATATGAAAGTGTAGAATTTCTTTCAGAATTTGAGGCATTGTTTTCCCTCACTGCCTCTTTCAGTGGCTGTACACTTTAAGGACCCCATTGACTTCTGCAAAATTTCTTCAGCACATATCAGTGAATGGATAAGGTAAAACTATTGGTGGCTGTAGGAATACTGATGGCTTTTTTAGAGACCAGCAACAGCGTTCATCTCTTCTGTTGGAGACAGTAGTCTCTGTGTAGGTCTTTTGGTTTTTTTTCAGTCTTCCCACATCATTTCTGGTTACTGAATTATCCATATATGGTTTCATACAATCCAGGTTTAGGTTTTGTTTAGGGTTTTTTTTTTTTACATTCTTGGCCTAGTGAGGAAGGATGTCATGGTTTAAGCCCAGCCAGTAATTCAGCACCACGCAGCCTCTTGCTCACTCCCCTCCTTCTTCCCTCCCTGCACCCGGAGTGATGTGGAGGAGAACCGAAAGAATGTGAATCCTCTGGGTTGAGATAAGAACAGTCCAGTAACTAAGGTATAACACAAAACCAGTGCTGCTACCACCATTAATAATAACAATATGGAGAATAGCAAAGGAAGAGAATACAATTGCTCACCACCCGCCAACCAATACCCAGCCTAACCTGAGCACCAATTTGGGCCTTCTGGGTAACTCCCCCCAGTTTATATACTGGGCATGACATGCTGTGGTATGGAATACCCCTTTGGCTAGTTCGGGTCAGATGTCCTGTCTCTGCTTCCTTCCAGCTTTCCGTGCTCCTCCTCACAGGCAAAGCCTGAGACTGAGACAGTCCTTGGTCAGAGTAAACATTACTTAGCAACAAATAAAAACATTGGGGTGTTATCAACACTGTTCTCAGACTAAACCCAAATACTTCTTGTATTTGACCTTTGCAGTTGTGATTTTTGTCACTTTCATGCTAGACTTTGGCAGTTGGTTACAGTTTACAGTCTTGTAGGGCAGCAAACTTCTGTGTGGATCAGTGGACAAATATAGCTCAAACTGATGAAGAGAGAAAGATACACATGAGAACAGTGGTAACTCTTCTGGCATCTTGTCCTGACTTGGTTAGCAGTTCCAGAGCTTCAGGTTAAGAGGAACCTGATGAAAAGATATCTTAGAGCATGCCACATTTTATGAGACAAAACAAAATGTGACTTTTCAATGCCCTTTTAATTAGAATCTGAACACTGTTGGTAGCAGATGCTAAGTTGTGATATCCTTACTGCAAATTAATCCAAATTCATAGAATCATAGAATCGTAGAACAGGTAGGATTGGCAAGGACCTTGGGATCATCTAATTTCAACCCCCGTGCCACGGGCAGGGACACCTCCCACTAAACCACGCCACCCAAGGCTCTGTCCAACCTGGCCTTGAATGCCGCCACGGGTGGAGCATTCACAAATTTCCTGGGCAACCCATTCCAGTGCCTCACCAAAATTCATCTAAATCCAAATCCATACAGATCTTTGCAGTTAGTGGAAGCCATATTATTGCAGAAAAGTTTTCCCTTTAGCTATGAAAAGTGCAATTTTATCAGGCAGTATTTCTTGCTGAGAAATACCCTCAGCCTTAAAATTTATCATATTTTAAATAGTGGATCAAGCAGTTAATGACGAAAAAAGAGTGATTTCTTTGGCTAGAAGCTAACGTTGAAAATAAACCCAGCATGCTCTTCTGGGAATTTTATGAAAGTATAAATGTATGGGTCTCGAAAGTGTTCATCATCTTGTTTCCAGTTTGTGTTACAGATTAGAATATTTCTCCCTCCTCTCTCAAAAAATTTGGGCAAGAATATTTCTTTTGTTAATATTGCCATGTAGAATACAGTGGTTGTTTCAGTAGTCTTTTACTTTTTGGCTGTCCTTTCTCAAATGTTGATTTTATGTTGCAACATAATGCTTTTATTTGTCCATCTTCCCACACTCTGAAGTATGCATTAGGCTGGTATATTCTTGTAAAGACTATGGAAAAAGAAGTAATTTTGTAAAGCTTTCAGGAATGATGAAGTTTTCATTTAGGGAAGGAGAAACTGACCTTTTCGTTCTAAATACAGACTTATCACATATCCATACTGAGATACTGCATGCTTTCCATGATGCTTTATTGCACTCAGACTGTTTTGTAGGTATGGCTGGCAGGGACAACAAAACAATATCAATAGTACAGTTTTTAAATACAAAATTTATGGAGAAGCTATATGGTCTAATGGATTTGTTGCAATTAATGTTTTTATTCATCAAGAAATTAGATTTCTGTTGGGTGATGTACAACTTCCTCAAGGTTTTCATAATAAGTGACAAGAAGAGCAAATGCAAAGGAACAGTGCTGTTCTAGAAAATAAGATAAAGATCAGGTAGAATTTACATTGAGTCTTCAAAGACTACCACAGTTAAGTGTGTGTGTTTCTTCCAAAGGCCCACTCTTAACCCTATTCAGGTTAATAACAAAACCCAAATCAGGCTAAAAATTTTAATTTCTTGGGCTGTTAATACAAAGAGCTACACAAGCATTTTAAGATCAATGATTGTCAAGAATACTACTGTATGCATAGCAATGCACAGATTTCTTGCAGCATAATTTAACTTTGGTAGTAAAAAAATGGATATTTTTGGTTTAGTGCTTCTCTAACTGATGACCTTTCATTAGCATAGCCAGACAGAACTAGTGAATCTGATGCTTTGTGCATGAAAATCTGAAAGAAGCTATTCCATCTTTAAAATATTAAAAATGTACTCTTTGTCATCTCAATTAGATGACATTGTGACAGTAATTATACAACATTTTTCGTAGAGAAAAAAACTATAGAGAATTTCCTATTGAGATCTGGAACTTCTGTTTTTTATTTCTTAGTGAAATCATTCCCTCTTTATTTGGAATCAGGACCTTTTCATATTTTCTCCCAGGCTCTAACGAAGACAATGGGGGAGGATGGCAGGGGAGAAACCCAACTCTGATACCTCAGAGTATGTTAGATCCAAAGCAGACAGGGGACAGAGAGAGTGGCAGCCTCAACAATATAGATATAAAAGCTGTTTGCTTGTCAGAGTTGCATTTAATAGAGTATCTTCAGATTTAGAAAACAAAGCAAAGGAACAGTGGATGAAAATATCAAAGAAATATTGATAAAATTGCTACCAAATGCTTTAATGCTTCTTAGCTTTACTCTTGAAATACTTTAGCTTTGCTTTGGTCACGCAGCTCTCACTGTATTATTTTACCATCTTACCAGGGTTTAACCCCAGTGTGGTAGGTTGACCTTGGCCGGATCCCAGGTGCCCACCAAAGCTGCTCTATCACTGTTCTCCTCAGCTGAACAGGGGAGAAAATATCTAATAAAAGGCTCATGAGTAGAGACAAATACAGGGAGAGATCACTCACCAATTACTGCCAACAGCAAGACCGTCTTGACTTGGGGAAATTAGTTTAATTCATTACCAATCAAGTCAGAATAGAATAACAAAAAATAATTCAAAACCTAACCTAAAAAATACCTTCCTCCCACCTCTCCCTTCTTACCGGGCTCAACTTTACTCCTGATTTTCTCTACCTCTTCTGCCACAGCGGCACAGGGGGGACAGGGAAAGGAAATTGTGGTCAGTTGTCTCTGCCACTCTTTCCTCCTCAGGGGAAGACTCCTCACACTCTTCCTCTGCTCCAGCCTGGGGTCCCTCCCGTAGGAGACAGCTCTCCATGAACTTCTCCAGTGTAAGTCCTTTATGAACTGCTCCAGCATGGGTCCCTTCTACAGAGTGCATCTTTCAGGAACAGACTGCAGCACTTGTGACTTGGGGTCACAAGTACTGCAGCAAATTTGATCCAGTATGGGCTTCTCTCTCTCTACGGGGCCACAGCCCCTGCCAGGAGTCTGCTCTAGCGCAGGCTTCCCCCAGGGTTACAGCCTCCTTTGGGCATCCCCCTGCTCTGGCGTGGTGTCCCTCCATGGGCTGCAGGTGGAATCTGCTCCACCATGGACCAACGTGCTGCAGGAGCACAGCTGCCTCACTATGGTCTGCACCACAGGCTGCAGGGGAAATTCTGCTCTGGTGACTGGAGCACCTTCTCCCCTCCTTCTGCACTGAATTTTTTGTCTGCAGGGCTGTTGCTCTCACAGATTCTCTCTGCTCTGTCTGGAGTAGCCATTCTGCGGGTTTTTTTTAACTTTCTTAACTATGTTATCACAGAGGTGCTTCCATCATGACTGATGGGCTTGGCCTTGTCCATCTGCAGGTCTGTTTGAGCTGGCTGGCATTGGCTGTCTCTGAGATTAGACCATTTAGGCTGCAAGTATTTACCTTTATCTATACCAATTTGTTTCTTCAACAAACCAGAAAGTACCACCCTTATTAAGAGAGTTCAGCTGTCAGCATTAAATGATAGAAATTACGGATACAGTCTTCTTTTAACAAATGCATAATCTTAATTGATAAACCCATGTATGTTTATGACCATGATCTAAGTAATCCAAATAATCTTTATTTAAATTTTCTCCATGCATTTTAATACACACGTTCACCTATTAGTCATAAGTGCATTTTGAACATTTAACCAGCATCATAGATAATTCTGGAAAAAATGTCTTTATGAAGTTTTAGAACAGTCTGTAAAAGAGCATGTTCAGTGTCATATCTGAGAAACGTGGGGTAGGTAAATCTGATGCTCCTGTATGCTTTACAATAAAAGAAGAATTTTATAGTGGCAATGAAGCACTCCGTTGTGCAATCTGAACATGATTTCCTACCTTTCTTACTCACATCTCTCCAAAGTTAATAGACATTTATTTCTGTGTTGATTGTCTTAAAGGTTTATTGTTTGCACTCCAGAAATATAAAATCATTTTAATTTCATCATAAACTTTCTTTGTAGTATTCTGAAAATTAAAGGCCAACCTATTGGTTGATATAACCAAGATATCTCAAGCCAGTAGGTTGTTTTGAATCACGGTCACCTTGTTTTCAGCCATATTTTGATGCATACATTCCTTTGACACCTTAACAGCAAACAGTGTGAAACAGGTTCAGCTCTGCATTAAACTGCAGAGGTTCTTGCTTTTGAGAAATGAGAGAAGGAATGTTTACTATTAACAACAGGAGAAAAAAGCTTTGATCAATGCCACGATATAAAAGCATAGCACTTAGTTTGTCTGTGACATAGTCTACTTGATGCCTGGCTTGATCTTAATACTGCTTTTGGTAGATGGAAATAAAAATGGACAGCTTAAACTCTTTTGATATTAACAGAATCTATGTTCATGTGTTGGGGTTTTTTTCGTAATGCAATTTCTTATATCCTCACAGTAACTTTAAAGGTTCTTCTTAAAAAAAAAAACAACAAAACAAAAAACAAACCAAAACAAACCAGAATGAATATTGTTTGTCGAGCTTTGTTTCTATGTTATAGAGGACTGTCGTGGTTTAAGCCCAGGCCATAAATCAGAACCACGCAGTCCACTTCCCCCCCCCACCTTTCTTCCCTCCGCTCCTGGAGGGACGGGGAGGAGAATCAAAAGAATGCAACTCCCACGGGTTGAGATAAGAACAGTTTAATAACTAAGGTATAACACAAATCACTACTGCTATCACTAATAGTAATAATGATAAAGGAAATAACAAGGAAGAGAATACAACCGCTCACCAACCGGTACCTCACCCCCACCCTGCCATGTTCCAGCCCTTCCGGGCCACTCTCAGTTCTACCTCCTGGGCATGACGTGCTGTGGTATGGAATACCTCTTTGGTTAGTTTGGGTCAGGTGTCCTGTCCCTGCTTCCTCCCGGCTTCTCCTCCTCCCTGGCAGAGCATGAGACTCACAAAGTCCTTGCTCAGGGTAAACATTCTGACCAGCAACTGAAAACATCAGCTTTATCAGTATTATTCCCAGGCCAAAAGTCAAAACACAGCACTGCACCAGTAGAAAAAATGACTGCTACTGCTAAACCAGGACAAGGACATTATGAAGTCCCTGTAAAAAAATGTTATGCATATTTACCTTGTAAGAATTGTGAAATCTCTGGAGAGCAGAACCAGACAGTGCCGTAGTTAAAACACAGAAAAGGCAGAACCTCTTTTGTTTGCTTTTTTAAGTCTAAATTTTCATCAGTCACCTGCAGGTTGCTTATAAGGAAGAAAATCCTTCTATCTTATTATTTTTCTTGAAATGGTTTTGAAGGCTGTCACTGTCTAGCATGTGTCCATAACAGTAGCGCTATATGCTCAGTTCTGTAAGGAAGCAGTACTGCACAATACCTCTTTTAGACACGTTTATATTTATCAATCATCTAGTTTCCATCTAGAAGCCTCAATTGAACACTCTAGCAGCAAAATTTAAGAATATGACCATCTCTACAGTTTTGTTTATAGAGACCCACAGGTAGAATGCAGTTTGTAAATTTATGTGCATACTTATCCATGTACATTAAAGTGTAAATCTGTATCACATATATACATTTTTAATGCCTTATACTACCTATTTCATGCTTTTACAAGTAAAAAACTTACTGATTATTCAAAACTAATTGTGGAAGATGCATAAATTGGGCTTAATCTTTGATTTACATAGATGGACACTGAAATGAAAGATGCTCCAGCTGTTTATCTCAGAAACTGTCATAAAAATATTCATTTGAAAAGAATGAAGGTTTCATCATATAATAAATATCTGTGAAGAGACGTATTAGAGAAAAAAATCTGACCACTGATACAGTGCAATTGTGTGCTTTCATTCTTTTAGTTATAGTTTTCACTCTGTTAGCTATAAGCTACCATTTGTAACCAAAAAGATGCCTGATAGTTATTTGAGACATATCTTCTTGTCTTTGTCGGTGCATACTGTAATTTACTATGGTTTTGAAAAATGAACATAAGTGTGCACTGCAATTATCTCCTCTCAAGAAGACTGGTACTTTGCACATCCTCATGGGATCAACAGTGTAGCTACTGTCATTTTGGTAGCCAAATTGGATAGTGATGAATGCTACAATGCATTATAAAGAAGTTAATCTTTGAGACTGTTATAAAGTTGTGGTTTTATTTTCACTCTCTTCTGTCATGAACTTAAAATTTTAAGTGTACCATCTAATTTAACTGTGAAATGCCCACTATTAGAGTTCAGGGTGTCTGACCATTATTGGCAAGCTTAATTATTGGTACACTTTTAAGACTACTTGTTTTGAATGATACTCTTTTACTCTGTGTATTTTTCAATAAAAAAACAAGACGGGGGAAAAAAAAGGAAAAAAGAAATCTCTTTTGTATATAACACATTATTTTCATCATATCAGACCTCTTTCCATGTCAATTGAATTTAGTATTTAGGTCTTAAAGGAAAAGAAGCAAACACATTTTTTTCTTAACCATTTTTTTTTTAATACAGTGCTTTTCAGATTATTCAGAATGAATTGGTGATGCAAGTTTGATCTAAATCTCCCTGCATCCTCAGCAGTAAGAATGTTACAATTTTTATGTGTTTTATCATACAGATTTTATCACTTTAATATGAAAATGGGTCATTCTCCACTAACCCACTGTCAAAGCATGACATTTTTGCTATCACTCTTACATCCATAGTGCACTTAAATTTGATTTATGAGAACATTTTATAGTATTTTTGTCCTTAGGAGGCTCCAAGCAATGAGAAAAGGATACCAATGTCAATTGCTTAAAGAAAAAAATAAAGCAAAATAAACCCAACAAAGCAAAACAAACCCCAAAGACTTTCATGTTGATTGCCTACATGTAACTGCAACAACAAAAATGAACATCTCCTGATAGAAATAGAGGGAAAATATGAGAAATTGTCTCCTTTAAGAACCTCAGTGCTTTAAATACAAGATAAAGAAACAAAACGCGCAATCCCTCCAAAATATCGTCAAAAAGCTTTTTTATTAATTTACTGAGTATTAGCCTTTACCCAGGTATGGTCAGAGTTGTGCTTATACTGCTGTGCTTTTTTCCAAATGAAGCTGTCAGAAATGAAGGCTATCCACTGATTATTCTGCACGTCCACATTTCCTCAATCCACTAACAGTTTTAGATGACTTGAGTTTTGACTGTTGAACTACAGATAGCTGTGGCAGTGAATTAACAGTTGAGAAAACATATTTATTTGTCTCACTTGAGCATTGATCCCCTTAGTGTCAAGGTAATTCAGATGTGTCTTACTGTCTGGAAAGAAACTAGCTTTCAAAATCCCTGTCATTTGTGAAATTCTAGGTGTACAAAACGTTTTCTTTAGGGAATGTATTTTTAGGGGAATCTATCTGGAAGTGGATAGGCAGCTTTTCTTCAGTTTGATCCTTCAGTCTTCAAATGCCATTAAACACCCAAGTTATGATGTCTAATTGGTTCTATCTATCTCCTTTGAAAGGCACGGCATTTCAGACATTTATACAGTAATATATAACTGGAATTTTCAGTAGAAATCTGGAAGCAAAACACTGGTTAACTGAGAGATTTTCTTTATTTTTTGCTCTTTATAGTGTGACTTAGTATTCATAAAGAATGCAATTTAGAGCTCCTGAGTCTTTTATAAACATAAACAGTCTTTGTCTTTAAAAATTAATTAGATGTCTTGCTCTGTTAGTATCTACTGTTTAGAATATACAGAAATAATTGTCCTGAACAAATGAGTGTCATATGAAACAAAAAATAAACAACATATCTGTGTAGCTTTCTAGGTGCTATATAGCAAATAATAAACAGCAGCAATCTGTTGCAAAACTGAGTTCTTTGTTTAGTCAGAGATATTGTCTTGTCTTCCACAAACTTCCTTACATTTCCTTCTGTGTGTTTTCAACAAGTATATACTCAGTGTCTTCACCAAACTGCTCTTCTTCCCCAAAAAAACTTTTGAAAATCATAGTCATACAGTGTTTACTATATTATGCACATATTATTCATTGGTGATTGCGCAGTGATTTAAGAAGGATGTATCTTTTGCTTAAAAACATATAATTATATATGAGGCACAAATAATAATATCTGAGGCACAAAGGGTCTACATTACTAGTAGAAATCTGAGGTCTAAAGTAAGGTTCAGGAGTTTTTTGAATGTTAACAATTAGCTTGCAGTGATGCAGATATTATGGACCTTTAGTCTGCAAACATTTACTCCTGTAATGTGCCCTTATTCTTGCTGCTAGCTTAAATCAGTGATCTGAAACATGACCTACTTTATTTAATATGAATTTATGCAGGTTGGGATCAGATTTCTAAGTTGACATTTTTCTTTTATTTTTTCGTGTTGGCATTCCTTATAAGCAGTAGATGCTCCCAAGGTACCAAGAGCTGTTAACTCTTTGATTTTTTTGAATATCCAGACTGACTGAATCTCAATTTCTGATACTAATGGCGAAATACGTTTTTACAAATGAGGATGATTTTCTCATATTCTTTCTATGAGAATTGTGTCCTTGTGGACCTTTTCAGTTGTATTCTTTAACTTTTTCAGTTTTCAGCAGTAAATGAAATAGCAAAGAAAAAAAAAAAAACTTCCTTAGAAATTCCTATGTGTCAAGAATAGCGTTTACCTGTCTGCTTCTGACAATTTTGACGTAGCTTTCATCAGCAAAAGTTTCCTAGTATTGTAATGGAATTCTGCTCAACATACAGGAAAATGTGAAATATTTCTGAGCATATTCTTGTAACAGCAGAAAACTTACCTTAGATATGGGAATCCTATATTCAAGTTCCTCCATCCAGTATATCTCACTTAGACAATATAAAAAAATAAGAAGATTACGGTGTGTTTGGGGGTAAATTTCTATATCTGTTTGTCTTCAGACATAAAGATGACTGCTTATTCATTGGATCAAAGAGCAAATATAGGGACTGTCTTGGGGACTAGCAGACATCACCTAATATCTGGGTGTTGAAGATTTTGTTCTCGCTCTAATGAATGTCTTAATTATCCATACAATGTAGAACACTCTATCTATCCATATCTTAGTATAACAGTTAGTTATACTGTCTGAAACTGTACCTAAACAAGGACCCAGCATGCAGCAAATGTTAATTTGCTGTGGCATATATGCATTAAAATGGTTACTAGTAGCAACATCAATCAGAATCCTTAATTTGCAGCATTGTTAAGGTCAGGATTCATAATTATTTATGGTATATCAAGCATATAATTATTTCAATGTATATTCAAATCTGATTACAGAATATGTTTCAAGGATGCAAGATTTTTTAATGAAATATAATTATGCTAATGAATAAAATAATCAGTATGATGCTCATACTGGCCTAGAAAAATGAATTAATTGTTATTTTCTTATATTTAATTTTTCTCTTTTTAATGAAAATTCACCTACTTTATCATGTGGGGAGATTTTTGTGACAGTATCCCTCATTGTGCTCTTTATTCTTTAATTCTCCACTCACATCTGTTCAGATATAAGAGTGATGCAGGCGAATTTTTATTTATTCTTAAAAATAGGAGTTATCCTGTACATTTGCTTTTGCAAAATGCAAAGTTCATGTCACATCTTTCATTATCTGCTCTGGCTGAATAGTACAAAAAGAAGTACTGTGCACATTAATTAAATTAATCCTACTAATTTGTTTCAGCAAAGCTCTTGAATGCCTGAACTGTTAGGAATTTCATTTTGCTTTTTGACTAAACCTATGTTTCAAAAAACTCAAGCAGATATGAATTCACTGTTGGTCAAGCATTTGCTATTGTGTTTGAAAGTCTGGGTTTTGTGGTTTCCGCTGTTTGGTGGTGGATGTTGTCCTATGGATGTTATAGCTCATCTGGAACAAAAGTAGGGATCTTTGATTTCCACAGCATGTGGCAGATCATGCCATTATTGTGAAACAACATAGCCAGGCTTGAAATAAACTCCTTAGATCTTCCTTTAAGTCATTTCAGAAAAGGAAACAATATGTCTTTGCCTTTTTTACTGGTGACCCCATTTCTTTCTGCCTTTTGACCTACACATTTTATAACACCTCTACATAATGTAACACGATTATAGATGAAAAAAAAACCCAACATAGCAATTTCTCTCTCTCTTTTTTTTTTTTTAATTCTTTAGAATTAAGCTGATTGTGAAATTGTTTCTATCTTATGAAGCTAAATATTGGGGTTGCTTTCCTCATGGTTGTTGCAATGCAGAGTTGATATTTCCACCATGATACAGAGTTCAGTTTCCAACAGCTTACAAACATTCACATGTAAGACCATAGAGATTACTGTGATCACAACTTTATCATAACACAGAAATCCATCACTGATGTGATAAGTCAATAATTAAATGGCCTGAATTCATTAATGATCCTCACAAATTACCTGAAACACCTGCATAGCATCACATGATTTTACTGTAAAGTCAGTAAATCAATACACATAAGAAACTCAGACTTGCTTCCTTGATCAGCTCATCCAAACAGGAGAGCCAGAGTGGTAATCGTGATTCGTGGCATCGCCAGAAATACAATGCCTATTTACACAAGCCTGTTACTGGCAAGATGATTCTGAAATGCCTTCTTCAGTAGCTCTAGTGTTATCAACCTTAGCAATTTATGTGCCAGATTGCTTTGTAATGTGTTATAAGCCTTTGAAAAGAAATTAAACCCTATTTGGGCTGCTTTAATGTGTAAATGTATGTATGTAAGAGATCTAGCAGTTGTCTTGAAGTTATAATTTAGGAATTGACTTCAAAGGAATAGATGTTCATCTGAATTACAGAGAAAAAACACAGAAAGTTTTAATCTGTCCTCATTTTAAAGGTGTTTCAATGTCAGTCTTTCCAAAGAAAGAAGAAAAGACAGAAAATACTGTAAAAAAGATACATAATTTTCTTTGTGGATAATGATTAAGATAACATTTTAAAACACAAAAGTGGCAAAGCAAGCAAGTTAATGGTGATGCAAAATCACCAGTATTTCTTCCACGGACTACAGTTTTTGAGACGGTTCTTTGGTTTCTGTTTTTGTTTTTCTGAATTCTGTACACCCCCAAAATCTCACAGCTTATGCAATCACTGCTATGCAGCAGACTTACGTACTTGTTTTATTTCCACATCTGTTGCTGCATTTTTCAGTTCTGTACTTCAGTATGAGTAGGAGTGTTGATCTCCTTGAGAATAGAAAGGCTCTACAAAGGGATATGGACAAGCTAGTTGAATGGGTGTCATAGTTTAAATTCAGCCGGCAACCCAGAACCATGCAGCCACTCACTCACCCTCCCCCACTTCCTCCTCCTGCTTCTGGAGGGATGCGGAGGAGAATCGAAAGAATGTAACTCCCACAGGTTGAGATAAGAACAGTCCAGTAACTAAGGTGTAACACAAACCACTACTACCACCACCAATAATAATAATGGTAAGGGAAATAACAAGGGAAGAGAATGCAACAACTCACCAGTCGCCGACTGATACCCAGCCTGACCCGAGAAGTGATGTAGCCCATTCCATGTGACTGCCCCCAGTTCTACATCCTGGGCATGACGTGTTGTGGTATGGAATACCTCTTTGGCTGGTTTGGGCCAGGTGTCCTGTCTCTGCTTCCTCCCAGCTTCCCCTTCTCCTTGGCAGAGCATGAGACTCACAAAGTCCTTGATCAAAGTAAACATTACTTAGCAACAACTAAAAACATTGGCGTTATCAGCATTGTTCTCAGGTTGAAAGTCAAAATCACAGTACTGCATCAGCTACTAAGAAGGAGAAAAATGACTGCTACTGCTGAAACCAGGACAGTATCCACCACTTTTTCCATACCATTCATGTCATGCTCAGATCCCATATTTTTCAATATACCATTACTCTTGTCTCATATATATATATGTGCATATATATATATATATGTATACATCCACACAAAAAAGAGAGAGATATCATTCCTTAGTGCATGGACCAACCCCTCTAAAGCTGCTGAGTTCATCTGGTCCATGACGTCGGGCTCCATCTCTTGTAACAGTCTTTCAGAGCAGGAGAGACTGTATGCAGTGTTGGATTGTTGCCTGCTGATGACACCACAGAACTCGTCTGGTCACTGCTGGGCTTGTTTGGTTTCGTCAGAGTTCATTCTTTGTTGAAATGATGGTCGGAAGGAAGTCAGGGCTAGTCACTGGTGACCTGAAGACATCTGGTTGGTGGGCTATAAAAGTGCTACATAGCAAGCAGTAGCATACAATTGAGTTCATTGGCTGTTTTCCCCTAAAATCAAATCCCCTTGAGGTACACATCGGACTTCCCCATTTTCCAGCATTACGCACCAAGCATGTATGGGTCCTTGAGCAAAAACAACCTCACGAGTGGGTTTGCCTTTACCTGAAGCAGGAATAACCCAGACTGTCTTCCCCAGCAAACTCTTCATGTGCACCACAGGAACTTTGTCCCCCTCTACAAAATGTAAAAGTTCTGACTGGGCTGGGCCAGCCCTGTTGGCAGATCCTCTGGTGTTGACCAACCAGGTGACCTTTGGTAAGTGTGTATCCCAATGCTTGAAAGTTCCACCACCCATTGCTCTCTGTGTAGTTTTTAACAGCCCATTGTACCATTCGATTTTCCCAGAGGCTGGTGCGTGGTAGAGGATGTGATATACCCACTCAGTGCCATGCTCTTTGGGCCAAATGCCATAAGATTGTTCCAGAAATGAGTCCCATTGTCTGACTCAGTTCTTTCTAGGGTGCTGTGTCACCACAGAATCTGTTTCTCAAGGCCCAGGATAGTGTTTCAGGCAGTGGCATTTCCAGTGGTTGCTTCCACCATGGTAAAGTACATGGCGCTTGTCTTGGCAGGTTGATGGGAGTGTGATATAATCAATCTGCCAGGCCTCCCTGTTTGTACTTCAGCCATCATCTTCCATACGAAAGAGGATTTAACCACTTGGCTTGCTTAATTGCAGTATGTGTTTCGCAGTCATGAATAACCTGGGTAATAGTGTTCCACTCTCGTCCACCCCTCGATCATGGGCCCATCTGTATGTTACATCTCCTCCCTGATGGCTTGAAGTGTCATGGGCCCACCGGGCCAAAAATAATTCACCTTTATGTTGCCAATCTAAGTTCATCTGAGCCACTTCAATCTTAGCAGCTTTATCCACTTGTTGGTTGTTCTGATGTTCCTCAGTGGCCCGACTCTTGAATACATGAGCATCTACATGGTGTACCTTCTCCATCAGGTTCTGCACCCGGGCAGCGATATCTTGCCACAGTGCAGCAGCCCAGATGGGTTTACCTTTGCGTTGCCAGTTGCTCTGCTTCCACTGCTGCAACCACCCCCACAGGGCATTTGCCACCATCCATGAGTCAGTATAGAGATAAAGTACTGGCCACTTTTCTCATTCAGCAATGTCCAGGGCCAGCTGGATGGCTTTCACCTCGGCAAACTGACTCGATTCACCCTCTCCTTTAGCAGTTTCTGCAACTTGTCGTCAAGGATTCCATACAGCTGCCTTCCAGCTCCGATGTTTTCCCACAATACGGCAGGACCCATCACCAAACAAGGCATACTGCTTTTCACTTTCTGACAGTTTATTATATGGTGAGGCCTCTTCAGCACGCATCACCTCCTCCTCTGGTGACATTCCAAAATCTTTGCCCTCTGGCCAGTCCATGATGACTTCTAGAATGCCTGGACTACTAGGATTTCCTCTTTGAGCTTGTTGTGTAACTAGTGCAGCCCACTTACTCCATGTCACATCGGTTGCATGATGTGTAGAGGAGACCCTGCCTTTGAACATCCAGCCCAGCATGGGCAACCGGGGTATCAGGAGGAGCTGTGCTTCAGTGCCAATCACCTCCGAAGCAGCTCGAACCCCTTCATAGACTGCCAGTATCTCTTTCTCAGTTGGGGTATAGCTGGCCTCAGATCCTTTCTATCCCCGACTCCAAAAACCGAGGGGTCGACCTCGAGTCTCCTCTGGGGCATTCTGCCAGAGGCTCCAGGTAGGGTCATTCTCCCCGGCTGTGGTATAGAATGCATCTTTTACATCTGGCCCGGTCCAGAATGGTCCAAGGGTTACTGCATGAACTATCTCACGTTTAATTTGCTCAAAGGCTTGTTGTTGCTCAGGGCCCCACTTAAAATCATTTTTCTTCTGGGTCACATGATAGAGAGGGCTTACAATCGAACTGTAATTTGGGATGTGCATTCTCCAGAACCCCACAGCACCCAAGAAAGCTTGTGTTTCTTTCTTATTGGTTGATGGAGACATTGCTGTTATCTTGTTGATCACATCTGTGGGGATCTGGTGACGTCCATCTTGCCATTTTATTCCCAAAAATTGAATCTCCTGTGCAGGTCCCTTGACCTTACTCCGTCTTATGGCAAAACCGGCTTTCAGCAGGATTTTGATTATTTTCCTCCCTTTCTCAAAGACTTCGTGCTGCATCACCCCACACAATAATGTCATCAATGTATTGCAGGTGTTCTGGAGCTTGCCCCTGTTCCAGTGCATTCTGAATCAGTCCATGGCAGATGGTAGGGCTGTGTTTCCACCCCTGGGGCAGTCGGTTCCAAGTGTACTGGACACCCTTCCAAGTAAAAACAAACTGTGGCCTGCATTCTGCTGCCAAAGGAATTGAGAAAAATGCATTGGCAGTATCAGTCATGGCATACCACTCGACTGCCTCTGACTCCAGTTCATACTGAAGTTCTAGCACGTCCGGTACGGCAGCACTCAGTAGTAGTGTGACTTCATTCAGGCCACGATAGTCTACTGTTAGTCTCCACTCTCCGTTAGACTTTTGCACTGGCCATAGGGGGCTATTAAAGGGTGAATGGGTCCTACTGATCACTCTTTGGCTCTCCAGTCTACGGATCAGCTTATGCATGGGAATCAGGGAGTCTCATTTGGTGTGATATTGCCACCGGTGCACTGTTGTGGTCGCGATTGGCACTTGTTCTTTGACCTTCAGCAACCCTACAACAGAAAGATCCTCTGAGACCAGTCAAAGTGGGCAGTTGCTCAATTTCCTCAGTCTCTTAAGCAGCAATACCAAAAGCCCATTAGTACCCTTTTGGGTCTTTGAAGTACCCTCTCCCAAGGTAGTCTATGCCAAGGATGCATGAAGCCTCTGGACCAGTCACAATGGGGTGCTTTTGCCATTTCCTCCCAGTCAGGCTGATCTCAGCCTCCAGTATAGTCAACTCTTGGGATCCACCTGTCACTCCAGAAATATAGATGGGTTCCACCCCTTGACAGCTTGACAGCATCAGGGTACACTGTGCACTGGTATCTACTAGAGCTTTATACTTCTGTGGGACTGATGTGCCAGGCCATCTGATGCACCCAGTCTAGTAAATCTGATTGTCCCCTACCTCCACCTGGCTGGAGGCAGGGCTCCTATAATAGTCATCACAACATTGGACACTTACGTCTTGTAGAAAGGGATTATTCTTCTTTATCACAGGAGCTGGAGTAAAATCAGCTCTTCCGCTCCATCTGGGAACCTGCTCACCAGAGACTGAAGCCGCAGCTTTCATGGAATGACCATCCTCGACCTTTGTTCTCCTCTTCAATTCACTCACCTGTTCCTCCAGAGCTAAGGTAGATTTTTCATCCCACTTCCTCATGTGTTCTCCGTGATCCCGCAGGTAAAACCATAGGGTGACCCGTGGAGTATACCTCCTATATCTTCTCTCTTGAGCAGTAGGATGTCTTTTGTTAATAGCTGAGATGTCTTTTGTTAATAGCTGAGACATGTGTTGGTACACATGGGGAGCTGTATAGATCAGATGGATCATCTCTCAATTGTCTGAACTCCTGAGACAGTTTTTCCACAGCTGAAATGATGGAAGGGGTGAGATTGTCTTCGAACTCTTGGAGCTGACAAATCATTTCATCCGCTGTTGGTGGTGCTACATCATGCCAGGTTATTGCTGCCAATGAGTGGGGATATGATGACAGTGCATTCCATGTAAATTTCTGCCATATGGGTTGTGTACATTTGACTTCATCTGGATATATGTGTCCATTCCCGGCATCTGGCTTGTGACAGGTCATCTCTACAATGGTTGATTCCCTCAAAGACTGGATGCCTTTGTCTAAAGTAGTCCACTTGGCCGAACGAGTCATAATGTTGTTCTTGTATGGAAACCTTTCTTTGACAGCTGCCAAGAGCTGCCTCCAAAAGCTGAGGGACTTTTTCTCTCTGGCAATTGCTTTGTCAATTCCCCTTTCCCTAGCGAGTGATCCCAGCTGCTTAGCTTTCCTACTTTCTAGTTTGTGACCGCCGGCCCCATTGTCCCAGCATCAGAGCAACCAGGTGATGATGTACTTCCCTGGTTGATGGGCAAAATCTTTCCTCATATTCTGCAGCCTTGTTGAGGTCCAGGCTTGAGAAGTTACCTCTTCTTCTTCTTCTTCTTCTTCCTCTGATTCACATAATAATAACGCCTGATCAGATGCTGTCCCATGTAGTAAGTGCGTTGTTTCTTCATCTTTCTTCATCTGTCTTGCCTCTTTTTTGTTTTTCCCCTTGTGTACAGGGACAACTGATATTGGCATGAATTGGTCCTCTGGTTTAGCTGCAGTGATTATCATTGTGAATGGAGTGGCAGCAGTATCTGTTGTAGGGGTTTGAGTAGCTGTTGTACTTGTTGCTGGGGTTGGTGTAGCGGGTGTGCTTGAAACTGGAGTAGCTGTGCTATCTGTTGTAGTCAGAGTTTGAGTAGCTGCTGTACTTGTCACTAGGGTTGGTGCAGCTGCTGTATTTGGATTTTGAGTAGCTGTGTTGTCTGTTTCTTTACCATCAGATCCAGAGACATTTTTTTCCTTTTGTAGGTGCTGGATAGTGTTGAACAAGGCCCTGTAAGCATAGGTCAAGCACCAGCACATTGACATGATTTGTCCCTCTCTGGTGTGACCAGGATGACAACACGCCTCTTTTAAGTGTTTTACTAATTTTTCTGAATTTTGCACTTGTTCAGTGGTGAAGTTCCAAAGCACTGGAGGGGCCCACTGGCCTAGATGCTTGCCCATACTATCCCACACAACCTGCCACTCATGACTGCCTAGCCTTGGGGAAAATCTCTTGGTCTTCATATATCGTCATCTAACCCTAGACAAGACCCAAACCCGACTCTACTTTACTTTTGAGATCAGACATAATGGTCGTGGGTAAAACACGCTCTATATATGTGGCAACATCATGATCTCCATCACAATCAGCAGGCAGGTCTCAAGGGCAATTCAAAACCTTCAGAACTTTCAAATGATGCTTTAAATAGTGCGGGGGGGGGGGGGGGGGGCTTGAAAGGTAAGGGAATGTCTCCTTCATAGGTTGACCACCCAAGGAGTGGAAAAAGGATATGTAATTGCTAAACACTTCTATTATATACCTCCTAAAGCATAAAGGTGGTGACCACACTGGGAACGCAAGCCAGATCGCTTTCACACTCAATGATTCTATTGTATTACAAGTACAAGGATGATGGGGAGGGACTATTCATCAGGGGCTGTAGTGACAGGACAAGGGTAACGGGTTCAGACTTAAACAGGGGAAGTTTAGATTGGATATAAGGAAGAAATTCTTTACTGAGAGGGTGGTGAGGCACTGGAATGGGTTGCCCAGGGAGGTTGTGAATGCTCCATCCTTGGCGGTGTTCAAGGCTAGGTTGGATGAGGCCTTGGGTGACATGGTTTAGTGTGGGGTGTCCCTGCCCATGGCAGGGGGGTTGGAACTAGATGATCTCAAGGTCCTTTCCAACCCTAACTATTCTATGATTCTGTGATTACCATAAAGTACAATGAAACAAGAACCTTAGCCCAAGCCCCCTGGCCTATAAACACTAAAACAGCAAATAACGGCTGTAAGGTACGACATGCTGACACTCTGAGATCAAGAGCAACAACTTTGAGAGCCAATAAATCAGCATTGTGAAGAGTGACTATTAATCCAAAACAATAAATGTTTATCACAAATACAATTAGACACATTTTGGTCAGATCTGTCATTATCTCAACCCTTCGCTCCCCACGTTGGACGCCAAAAAGTACTGTCGTGGTTTAAACCCAGCCTGCAACCCAAAACCACTCAGCCACTCACTCACTCTCCCCCACTTCCTCCCTCTGCTCCTGGAGGGATGAGGAGGAGAATCGAAAGAATGTAACTCCCACAGGTTGAGATAAGAACAGTCCAGTAACTAAGGTGCAACACAAACCACTACTGCCACCACCAATAATAATAATGATAAGAGAAATAACAAGGGAGGAGAATACAATCGCTCACCACCCGCTGACAGATATCCAGCCTGACCCGAGAAGTGATGTAGTCCCTTCTGGGTAACTGCCCCCACTTCCTATAGTGTGTATGACATGCTGTGGTATGGAATACTTCTTTAGCTAGTTTGGGCCAGGTGTCCTGTCTCTGCTTCCTCCCAGCTTCCCCTCCTCCGTGGCAGAGCATGAGACTCACAAAGTCCTTGATCAAAGTAAACATTATTTAGCAACAACTAAAAACATCGGTGTTATCATCGCTGTTCCCAGGCTGAAAGTCAAAATCACAGCACTGCATCAGCTACTAAGAAGGAAAAAAATGACTGCTACTGCTGAACCCAGAACAATGGGCCAAGGAAAATTGTATGAGGTTCAACCAGTCTAAGTGCTGGTCCTGCCCTTGGGTTACAGTGGCCACATGCAACACTACAGTTTTGGGGAAGAGTGGCTTATGGAAGCTGCCTGATGGAAAAGGACTTGAAGGTGTTGATCAACAACCAGCTGAATATGAGCTGATGGTGTAACCAGATGGCCAAGAAGGTCAACAGTATCCTGAATTGTATCTGAAAGAGTGAGACCAGCAGGACTTGGGAAGAGATTGTCCCCCTGTACTTGTCATTAGTGAGACCACACCTTGAATACTGTGTTCAGTTTTGGACACCTCACTACAAGAAATACATTGAGGTGCTGGAACATGTACAGAGAATGGCAACAAAGCTGGTGAAGGGTCTAGGATGGGGGAAACAACCTTCAGCGGGTTTTAGACTGGATATTGAGAAAAGCGACTTCACCAAAAAGGTTGTCAAACATTACAATGGCTGCCCAGGGAAGGGGTTGAGTCATCTTCCCTGGAGATATTAAAAAGATGTGCAAATGTGATGCTTAGGTGTATGGTTTAACAGTAGACTTGGCAGTGTTAGTTAATGGTTGGACTTGATCTTAAAGGTCTTTTCCAACCTAAATGATTCTATGATGATTTTCACTTTCTAATACCCCTATCTGAAAAGTAAAAATTGGTCTGTCTCATGAGTTTTTTATTCAGTTTTTTCCTCTTATAATGCAGGTAAAACAGTCCTGTTTTCGAAGAAAAATGTTTTCTCTGTGGCAGGCCTCACAGAAAAGTCTGTATGCTCAATCTGGTTTTGAAAGCTGAAGAGCTTCCTGGATTGTATTTTATTGCTTCAGCATCCACTAATGGTTTAAGTGGTTGGGTTTTTTTGATAAACTAATGCAATTTAGACTTACTGAAAGACTAAACGTGAATGTAAGACTAATGTATGTCCTGAATTCTAGTCTTTCTACTGTTATGTCTTCATGATGTCTAGTGAAGCACAACTTACCATCAGAAGTAGTCACCAAAAAGATGCTCTAAAATCCTACAACTGGCAATATGCTTCTCCTAGTCCTACCAATCCCAATACACTCTTCTGCATCTAAGCATCCTGGGAGACTCCCAGCACTGCCTACCTCAGAAGGAGATGAATATTTTTTGAGTGTGCGTATACAGACAAACAGAAAACTGCATCTGAATTCAATAATTATTTTTTGCCATTTCTGCATTCATAAACTCATTTTTCTTGAGCATTGGCCTAGTGAAGAACAGAAAACCCCACCCCAATGCAAAAGCTATTATTTAGTGCTGGTGGTGTAATATATATTTCCTACATCTTTATTAAATTTGAATTATTATAAATATGTTTTTATACTGTTATGGAAGGAATTGGAATAATAGATATGATGGCTTAATTGATCCTTTTTATGAGCTGATTCATCTTAAGGGAATCTTACAAGGTATCTTTGACAAGAAAGTTTAAGAAAAGAGTTCTTGGTCCTACCTGTTCATTTATCCTTGCCAGTTTAACTTTTTTTTTTTTAATTCGTCATAGCATAGAGATTATTATGCACCAAATGAAAGCAATTTGGAAAATCAAAGAAATGTAATTAAATTGTGAAGATGGACTGCAACATTCTAATAGTAATGGTTATAGTAGCAGTGAAATGTAGCTAAAACTGACTCATTTTGTCCAGAATTTTTATGGTTCATCTATTTATCCATTTATTTATCTATTTATATATTTCAAGAAGGAAGAGTATTTGTGCTGTAGGCAACATATATTTCAAGTAACTTGCCCATCTTTATAATGTTTTATCACATTCTCTTCCTTTCCCACATGGCTTTAGTTATACTGTTAGAGAATGAAAATAATACCATGTCAGTCACAGGAAGCGATAATAACTGCTAATGAAAATATTATAGAAACAGAGATAAGAAGCCAGACAAAGGATAAAAATCCTTTACATGAGAAACTCAACAGAGCAAACAAAGCAAAGAGTGCACAGTCGTAAATGAACATGTGGCTTTCAAAAACACCTAAAAGAATCCAGTTCCAGTGTTCTCTGAAGAATAATAGTCCAATTTCTAGTAACTTACATTGTATCTCTCAGTCTCACCCTCAAATCTGCTAAAGTACAGCTATCTAGTTAATTGCTTTCCATAAATACTTCTGCAAGCACTGGTGGAAGGGCTGTGGAAATAGTACTTCAGACTGTTATAGTACAAAATCAAAGTTTTTTTCTTATTTTGTTCTTTTTAATAATAATAATACTGCCTCACTTTGAATTTAGTTGGCATCTCTTTATGGGAAACCCTGTTTTTCTAATGAGTTGCAGCATTCATACCTATGCCTCTTACAGCAGTTTTCTTGTTTTCAGAGAAATTACACACATCTAATATTTCTGTAAAACAAAGAAATATTTAGACAAATCTTAAGTGCTACAATGACAATAGCTTTTTAGTTAAATAAAAATGTTGTGTTTCTAAAATGTTGGAAAGTTGAATGAAAAATATACATGGTAAAATAAGGAAATCACCATAAACTTGAATTCTGTCAGACAGTTATACCAGGAATTGGAGTATATGGACTTTTTAAAGTATTGCAACTTTGCAGCTTCAGATAATGTCCAACACATGAGGTCTCCAGCGATTAATAAATAGGAAAAATAATCTCCTTTTTAGAAGCTGCATTCTGTGTAGTGTGACAGCATCTAACAAATAAGGTAAACAGGACAGCTAAGCTTACAAGA